>NC_056742.1:123451307-123633807 GCF_019279795.1 Protopterus annectens | reverse complement strand
TTGCTGAACTCAAGTAAATGAATCTGAGGAAAAGACTGATTCACTGAAAAAGAAAAATAGAAAACAAGTTGTTTCCCTCAGGTTTCAGAGCTTCTGCCCTGTAATCTTACCAGTGTATGAATAATAATACTTTACCATATAAAAAGTAACAACAGAAGGTTATCAGCCCGTGTGCACAATTCAAAACTGCAAACATCCTGCATACAGTCCTTTCCAGAAATCACCACACAGTGAGTGAAGTACTCTTTCCTCTGAGATGAAAACAACCTTGAAACTGCTTGAAACTGACAGTGTTAGTGGGTGTAGGGATGAAAATCGTTTTAAGTCTTGTGACAGGACTGAAATGCAGTTATTCTGTTTGAGAACTGTATTTGCTGTCAATAGCAATTAGAGACAATTAGAGAGGTGTACTCAGATAACTGATAGTCACAGAACTTACCCACAAAGTAATCATTCTGTTACAGCAAAACAAGTTAACATAGTGCTGGGCATACACAACTTCAGCACATTAATAATGTACAGCATTCTGGGATTGGCTCTTGTTATGACTTGGAAAGAGGCCAGATTTCTGGTTCATCTATGTCTTGGCTCTAAGTGAACAATTTTTGGCTTGCCACCTACAAGTACACATTTTCTGTACATGATTTGTAAGTGTGCAGTTCTGAAGCAATTGGCCACACACTGTTACGGCTTGCTACATACCTAAGACACAGCAGGATGTGGACTGCATTCTGAAACCACGCACCCCCAGCTGTCATGTCAAATTGCTTACAAAACTACTCCTGTATACGAGTTTCTGCTCCTGAACAGCATTTCTAAGGAGTGGCTAGAGCTTGGCACAGGCATCTCTTGTTTAACATTGCACCTTGGCTTTATCAGTCACAAACCATAATTCACAACTTGTTATGTCTTGTTGCTTTTTCTTTCATACTGTATCATAAAGCAATAAGATATATTCTGGCAGTACTCAACCCTGTTCAAATGCATCCCACATACTGTCACCCATAACACAGAAAACACAAAGACACTGCAACACAGATGTGATGTAATACCTTTGATTGGACCAACAATTTTTTTTTTCTTCTATAACACAGAAATTACTTTACAGAAATATGCATCAAAGAAAAGGGCCGGTTTTCTTTTTATGTGAATAGTATCAGCAGATACCCGAAAAGAGGCTTCTTCCACCAAGCAGTTTTTGCTGAACAAAAGAAATGAGCATTATCATTAGTCTCACGTGTGACTTCAAACAGAAATGTAAAGCTGGTGTGGGTAATTTATTAGAATTAAGAAATGTCTCCATAAGTACCTTTGTAATATTAAAATTTGTAGCATGAAAATTTTTTACCCTAATTCTAGTTCTTTCCAGCTGTGGCTGGCACTAAAAAAAAATGATAAGAATGATTACAGCTGGCAGTACAGTGAAAATGAGGTAATAAATTTCCTGAAAGCAGTGCAGAAAAATCCTTCTAATATGATACTTGCACTGTCTTACTTTCAGAAGGTTGTTATTTGAAGTGTAAAGTTCCATTCTACAAGGAAAGACAGGTTAAGGAAGAACCCCATCATCACTCAGGAAAGAGCTTCTTCTCTGCAGACCTGCCAAATAGGATTACAATTCAATACGCCTAGTCTACAAAATGAATACTTCATGAAGGCTTACATAAATGGCCAGGTTCATAGGTTTATACTAGGCTATCTGCCCTAAGGCATTTATAAGCCTAGCCCAAAGTTATGTGGCTTACGCCACCCCTTATGTTAGAAATAATGTGCCCATTAGTTTGTTGTGCCTCTGTCCAGCAGTGACACAGAGATGATTCCCGGGGTAAACCTACGATCTCCCATCCACCGGTCAAGATTTCTCTTGAACAGAGCCAGCGAGGTGCTCTGCCTCACATGGACCGGGATTTTATTCCACAGCATGGGGAGTCTCTGGGTGATAAATCTATCCCTCCAGCACGTCCTATTTATATCCGTGCTAAGGTTTAAGTCACTTGCTCTAGTGGTTCTGGTGGATTTGGATTTTTGAGGTGGAGCATGTCCATTAATTCCGGGTTGGTCATGGCCTTGTATGTCAGGCACAGGTCACCTCTGAGCAGACGGTATGCAACTGAATAGAGTTGGAGTTTCTTCAGTCTGGCAGTATATGACAGGTTTTGGAGTCCCTTTATCCTTTTGGTGAGGAACTTTTGGGGTCTCTCCAATTGCTGCAGGTGTCGGGTGAGATACATCCCGAATGGGGCATTGTACTCGATCATTGGTCTGATAAGTGAAGAGTACAGGGGAACAATGACCTCACTTGATCTGGATGTGAATCCCTTCATGATCAGATGGGCAATGTAGAAGGTCTTCCAACCACTTTAGCAACGTGAGTGTCAAACGAGAGGCCACTGTCAACCTGGGTACCCAGGTCTCTGATAACCTCTTCTGTGCTTAGTGGGTTGCCACCTATATGGTAGCTTGGGGTTACCTTGTTTTTCCCGAAGGGTATGACTATACACTTTTTTGCGTTTAACTTCAGGCCATGGCTCTGGCACCAGCTATCAGTTTCCGTGAGACCCCTCTGAAGGATGTCTGTATCCGATGTACTATCCACTATGGCACCCAGTTTGCAGTCATCCGCAAACTTTGTCAGCCATAGTCCTCCTATGTTTGCCTGTACTTCTGAGAAGTAGATGCCGAACAATAGGGGGCCAAGGACTGAGCCCTGTGGGACACCACTTGTAACCGGCTTGGAGTCTGACATGGCTCCAGCAACTCTAACCCTGTGGGTTCTCTCCTTTAGCCAGTTTGCAACCCATCTTGTGACATATGGGTTTACATTTAAGCTGGTAAGTTTCTCTATGATACCCGAGTGGGGTATTGTGTCGAAAGCTTTTGCAAGGTCAAGGTAGGCTATATGGACTGCCTTTCCCTCATCAATGACCTTGGTAACTGTTTCGAAGAAGTCGACCAAGTTCAAAAGGCAAGATCTGCCCTTGACAAAGCCAAACTGGGTTGGGTCCAAGGTCTGCAAGTCCCCTATGTCCTTGTTTATGAGTTCCATTATGATCCTCTCCATAGCATTGAGACCAGGCTTGTTAAGCTTATGGGGTGGTAATTACCAGGGTCCGTAGAGGCACCGCCTTTGTGGAGTGGGACCACAGTTGCCGTACGCCACTCCTTGGGCACATATCCTGTGGTAAGGCTAAGAATAAACAGCTGCCTTATGTGCGGGTTTAGTTCTTCATTGAGTTCATGTAGCACACAGCCGGGGACACCATCCGGTCCCATTGATGCTGTGTTTTTAGCTTTAGAGAGAGCAGCTTTCACCTGCGCATTTGAGATGTCTGGGAGGCTACACTCTGTTGGGATAGTTATCTCTCCTTTTGGGGGGGAGAGGGGGGTGAAGTTTGCGCTGAACCTGTCTGCCAGTATGTTGTCAATGTCTGTGGGTTCAGTGATTTTTGTATCATTTTGGACTAATTCTGAGCATATCTGGGAGTTTCCACCCAGGTTTCTAACATAGCTAAAGAAGGCCTTATGATTGTCTTTTGAATCTATGGCAATTTTTTTCTCAAAGTTGGCCTTGGATGATTTTATGAGGGATCGTAGTTTCTTGCTAGTACTGATCAAAGATGCCTTCCCTTTTTGGGATTTTGCTCTATCATGTAATAGCTTTCTCCTCATATTGTAAAGTTTGCTTATGGCTGGGGTCCACCAGACCGGACGTTTGCCCTTGGTGGAAAGAGTCTTGGTTTTATTTGGGATTGCCTGATCCATGCAGTCCTGAAGGTGTTCATAGAAGGCATTTGTAAGGGCTTCCGCAGCTTGGGTTGTGGTTTCCATTGGCTCGGGGGCCTTGAAGGATACCACACCTGTCTTGAGTAGTGTGAAGTTTGCTTTAGAGAAGTTCTTCACTGTGGTCTTTTTGTTTGGGGTGGGGCGGGATGTGGATTTCTAGTGAGATTAGTTTATGATCTGATCTCACCAAAGAGGGATATACTTCCGTGTTGAGCATTTTGTCCCCATGTTTGTGATGATGAGATCTAGTATATTTTCTCCTCTTGTGGGGACGGTGACTAGTTGTTCCATGGCATTTGAATTTATGAACTCCAGGAACCTTTGGGCTAGAAAGTTGGGGCTTGAGTAATGTTCCCAGTCTATATTCGGGTAGTTGAAGTCACCCAATATGATGGTGTTTGGTGATACATTTATACCCTCCAGTGTCTTCAGGAAGGCTGTGTGGGTTTCCTGAGTTTGAGAGGGTGGCCTGTAGCATGCTACAAATTGTAGAGCAGTTTTGCCTATGGTTAATTGCACCTGGATGGTTTCTGATGCTTCGTGCGTAGCCACCAACCTGGAGGTGTGGGTATCCTTGATGAATATGGATACACCCCCTCCTTTTGTGGTATGGTCCAGGTTTTGGGGCCGGAACGCATGATATGAGGTAAAACCTGATAGTGCTGGGGTGCTCTCAGGAGCCTTGAACCAGGTTTCAGTCACAGTACAGACATCGATGTTCTCCATACTGAGAAGGGCCTCGAGTGCGTGCATTTTGAGATTTAGACTTCTGGCATTGAGCAGCATTACCCTTAGTTTCTTCCCGTTTTTGTTTTCTAGGGTGGTAGGTTTAGAATTTGAGCCTTGCCTAAAAAAGGCACTATGGGGGTGGCAAGAGCCTTAGCCAATATCCGGAATCTCAGTGGTGACAGGTGCAAGCTGTCCCTTGCGAAGCAGCGTGGCTTGTCAAGCATGTCATCCCAAGCAGACAGACACTGGATCCCCTTTGAATGACACCAGAAATTAAGCCAATTGTTAAAGCTGATCATCTTGTCACTATATTGTGGCATCATTCGTGGTGAAGGAAGGATACTGCTCAGGGTCAGGGTCATACCTGCCTGGGCTACATAATCAGAGAGCTCCTCTATGTCTCTTTTCATGTAGTCCAGGGAGGTACATCTCAGGTCGTTCACACCAGCATGGACAATGACTGTGTCATACTTGTACTTGCCGTGGAGTGACCTGAGTGCTTGTGTTATGTGGCGGATTCTAGCGCCCGATAGGCAGCTTACCGTGACCTTCTCCTTGTTCAGCCTGTTGAGTGGGACGTCAGTGTGTCTGACTATGGAGTCACTTATGACAAGTATGTTTGGTGTTGTATTTGGCCTTAAGGGCAGTGACTGCTTTGCACACTGATTTTGTTTTTTATGTGTTGTTTGTGTGGTGTCTTGAGTTTGCAGTTGCTTGGGTGTCTGCTTTGGAGGCCTCTGCTGTTTAGGTAAATTTTTACTCAGAGCCTCCGAGTATGTCTTTGTGTGTTTATGTGTTTGATTCAGTGGTGTGGTAGCATTATGTGAGGCTGGTTTTGTGGTGTGTGTAGTTGCCTTCTCCTCCTGTCTGGTCTTGCCAGTCCTGAGTTGAGAGAGCTCAGCCTCCAGTTTGGCTAAATAGCTGCATCTCTCGCAAGTATTTGTGTTATGTGGGAGGAGGAGAGGGTTGTCTGTGTACATGAGGCAGTTATAACATTGCCTCAAGATTCCCAGATTCACCAGCTGGATCGGAGAGGAGATTGACAACTGACCTTTGGACATGCTAGAATAATATTGGGAATTCCTTAATAACTGAAAACAAGGGCCAGTGGGGAGTGAGGGTGTAGTGCTTTTAATTTTTAGTGCTGACTTATAATTGCTTTAGTGAGCAAGTGCCAGGTAACTTGAGTGCAATGTGTTACAAGTAACTAAATACAAAAACGACAAACAGTAACTTTCTTTCAAGTGAAACAAGGAAATAAGTACAGTAAGCAATGCAGATATCACTAGTGATCCACAGAAGCGCTGAGAAGCCGCGTATTAGGTGGAATTAGCGTCCAGGAAATAACAAGCAAACAAACAACAAGCATATAAACAAAGCTAGATTCAGCAGGCCTGGATCTAGTCTATGCTACAGCAAACAGGGTGTACCAATTTCAGTAAGATACAGTTCAAATATTCAAGCACTATAAAACTTTAACCAGAAATTCCCAGCTCAGAAGGGCAGAGTCCAGCCTCTTCTCCCACAAGAGTGCAGACCACGAACCTTCTTAATGTAAAATAACTGGCCTGAAGCCCAAGTGCTTAAACCAGAACTAATACACTTGGACACTGGGCTCTCACTCAGCAGTTCCCAACTTAGAAGGATGAAAGCTACCTGTCCTGCCACCACAGTGCTTGCCACAAACCTTCCTAATGTAAAACAACTGGTCTGAAGCCCAAGTGCTTAATCCAAAAGACTTAGAATGATAGCTACACTTTAATCAAGTTACAACCAAGCAGTAATAAATACAATTGAATACTTTAGAGAATGTCTGGATTAGTGCTCAAGTTACACAAACAAAGCTAGATCCAGCAGGCCCGAATCCAGTCTATGCCACAGCAAACAAGGCGCACCAACTTCAGTAAGAAGCAGTTCAGATATGCATGCACTATCATGCTGTCTACCAAGACAAAAAAACGTTGCTTTAGTGTGAATCTATTCCCACAATCCACCTCTAACATGTGCACTTACGCTTCCTCGGTGCAAAACAAAGAATTTAATTCTCTCAAGAACTAGAGCCAAATACACTTCAGAATATTGGTTCACTTTTAGGATAATAAAGTAACCACCACGGGACAAAAATAAAGAAGAATATAATTTAGAAATGTCTTTTATATAAAAGGTGGCCCTACACAGATACTAAAGTCATCATGGCAATGGCTGTTTGCCAGAAGATCCACAAAATCAACACAGAAGCTCAAATTCAGAAAAAAACACTTTAAATAGAACGTCAAATGCATTCACTTTACAGACAAAGAGAAAAACCTTCACCCACACTCTAATCTCTTCACCCTGTGCATAGACTTCCTTTCAATTTCTACAACAATCTAGTGAGTAATATATATATATATATATATATATATATATATATATATATATATATATATACACACACACACACACACACACACACACACACACACACACACACACACACACACACACACACACACACACAGGGCTGGTGTTAGCATTTTGGGGGCCCCCAGCAAATGTCAAGTTTGGGGGCCGCTAGGCACTTCTGATAAAGTATCACCCTGTCAATGCCATTCCTCCAAAGCATCCTTTTATTTTACTTCCTGCTGCAAACTTTTAGGAGTGGTATCCACAGAGTGACCTGTAGCTACAATGTTCTTACAGTACAACAGACCTATGTATCATAATGTGTTCACCCATCTAACAGGGGGATGTTCACAGTTACTGGCATTTTAGTTACAACAATGATACATTACAGCAGCTCTATGTAGAAGTCTGGACTTGGGTGAAATGCTGTCCATATGCTCTAAAGTACATTTTTTTTTCTTTTTACATAATCTTTTCATCCAATGATGGCTTGAACAAAAATGATGATTAAGGAAAGAAATTCAGTGCTGCTGTTCAGCTTAAGTTTTCCTTGCATCGTTTCAGCACACCTTTCCTGACCAAGACAGCACAGTGATAGCCATTTAGGAAACAACTCAGATTAGCCAGGGGCCCAAGAAGCCATAGGGTTATATGTGTTCTAGGATGCATTTTAGAGCATTTCCCAACCTTTTAATCCAGTGGTGTCAAAAACAAAAACCATGAGTAAGAAAAGAGTTTCAGTCTTTTTTTTTCTTTCAATGAAGACATAAGATGTGCCTAAAGGTTAATATTCAAAGATAACAAAATAGTAGCTCATAACAAACTAACAAATCATTTGTTGCCTGGATACATAGGTCCAATCAGGGAATACTGCCTGCTTCCCTACCCTCGCACACCAAAAATGGACAGTCACTGCCTATATATCCCTCTGGTGTTAGACTGGGATGAAAACAGAGGCTCAAATTGCCTCAGTTATGTGTTCCAAGTGAGTGCTGATATACATAGCATGCCTCTTCACTCCTCAACCCAAACTATCAAAGGCAGCTACCTATATACATGCTTGAAGTGTGATTGTGAGGAAAGTGAAAAGAATAACGATTACAGTAATGCATTCAACTCCTAGACAGTATACACACTGCCCCTACACAAGCTATAGTAATCTTCTTTGTACACCTCTGACGTCTGTGAGGAAAAGTAAAAGAAACAATGACCACACTGCCCTCAGCCCAAACAAAAGCTGTAATGACCTAATGTGCACACCTTTATGGTTAGACTGTAATGAAAATTAAAGAAGTAACCCCCCCCCATAACCTACTGCAGCTTTCTGTACACACACATCTGAGCAGGACTGGTTTTAGAATGGGTGCAGTTGAGAGCAGAGGCCATTTATCAGCTTCATCCTAACAGGGTCAGCTCTGCTCAGGTTAAAACGCATAATCAGAAAGTTAATAATTTTTTTTCAGCTTTTTCCCAACCAGCAACAGCCTTTGTGGGGCCTTCACACAGTCAAGGATGATTAAGGGACCCCCCTGTATCAATTTCTACAGTCTGGGGTGTGGGGGGCCACCAGACTCTTTGAAGACTGAAATGTCTGAATGTTCTGGGATATATTTTATGCATTACTTTTGAAATAATTTCTTGTTAGCTACATTTTCACTGATACCCAGAAGAATAATGTGTGTGTCCTGTCATTATTAGATGTATGCAGAGATAAACACAACAGTGATATTTTATACAAATACACAAAAGCCTAGCAATACTAGTGTTGTACTTATTTCAGCAAATAGCAATACATTGTGCAACATTGGTACTGCCACACCTGATAAGTGAATGCTGTTTAGCACTTGTCAAACAGCAGCAGGGGTAAGTCACTTTTATTTACCTCAGTGAGGAGTAAGGTATACCTGTTACTGTCTCGGATTTCACAGACCCTCCCTGATTTTGCTTCTAATTTTGCTCTATCCCTCATAAAAAAGATTGATTTGTTAATAAATCATTCAGGAATACAGTCAATAATTCCATGCATCAGAGGTTTATACCTCTTACTGTTCAAGAAAATGCATGTTGATGCAAAAGGTGTTACTTTTTTAAGTGAATTAGAGTAGTATTTAAAATGTGTTCCTGATTTTGAGCCTTTATTTTGCTATTATTTTTGGTACTGTGCTAAATTTTCTGCAAACGAAGTTGAGAGCTATACTATCTGGTATTGTACCAGTATATAAAACTCCCTGAAAGCAAAAAAAAAAAAACATCTCTGAGGATTGGAAGCATCAGTTCTTAAAATACAAGGTTTCACTCAAATCAATCACTACGATCTGTTGATATCTCTACTGCTTACCTTGCTTATGTTCATTATCAGCTTTATCCTAACAGGGTCATACCACAGCCTTGTTCAAGTTAAAGAGTATAATCCATCAGCTGCTTTTGTGCGACCCCCACACAGTCAACGATGATTAAGTGGCCTCCTTGCAGCCACAGGTACTGCAGGTATCTAAAGTTGGCTATGTTGTGGGTGCTACTATAACCAGAAATATCTTGGAATTTTAAAGGAGAAAGAGTTATTACCCACCTGGTTTATTAAGTATACAAGACTGCTGCACTAGCTTTTATTAGTTTGACAGACATGTTAAAAAATACCAAGATAAGACACTGTTTTTGTGGTTGGGGGCCCCCCAGGAACAGGGGGCCCCCAGCTACTGCAGGGTTTGCTGGTGCCTAAAGCCGGCTATGCACACACACACACACACACACACACACACACACACACACACACACACACACACACATATACATTCTCTCAACAGATAAACAACACAGGGCAGAACTGACAACTTTGCCAGTACTGATAAAAACTGTAGATAATAAACACAGATACTTACAGAAATTCTGTCACAGTAACCCAGTTGCTGAGTAGTTACATGCTGTCTGCACCTCAGTGCAGTTTACTAATGCACTAAGAGCACAACTGCACAGAATGCGGGGGATCCTGGGTTTAATCCTTAGACAAGTTGATCTCTTAGTGCCAACGAACCAACAAGGACTCTCAAGGAAGTTAGACACCTGGTTCCCCCTAAGAGCAGTATTTCTATTCAACTAGGAAATGACCATGAAGGTGATTTTAAAACAGTTATTTATGCAATGCAGTACAAACCATGAACAACAGAAAAGGAAAGAAAAGAAAAGCTCTTGACCTTTGTCTGAAGACTGAATCCAGGATCCCCCACTTTCCACATGGCTGTCACTGCCACTGGACCAGCAATGAGTCACTGGGCAGTTATAATATAACCAAATACAGACAGATCAGGTAGATTAGACAGGTACATGCTGGCTGGTTAGATAGCTGTTTGCTACCTGCAGTTAACATATTATAACCTAATTTTCAACACTTAACTACTGTCTATCAAATACCTGCTGGCATATTTTAATATGTGCTTAATTATCCTCGTTGAACACTATACAATGTACTATAGTAGGAGTCACCATAATCATACTTGCATGACTTCTGTACTGTATGACACTGTAAGCTACTTTTGGTCAGTATCAGATACCAGCTGTGCTTGTATATAGCAATGTAAAAGGCTGAAAAGGGTCTTCTGGACAACACATTTACTGGGTCAGCAAAGCTGTAAATGCATATGACTCAAATTCAACAAGTAATTAATTACCTGTAATGGAAACTTACTCAAAACAAATGTTATGTAATGCATGGAGTGCTAAGATTACACACTGAAATTGGTGAAAAAATAGGTTTGTTAAGCACACTTCTGACATCAGAAAATGTGCTTAAAAAGCTTTTGTTAAGCATCCCACTCAGCACTGTTAAGCACTAGTCTGTAGTTAGGGCATTAACACTGCTCACTAGTTATAACAGAAAAATAACGGGAAGGCATTAAACACTTAATTCGGACATTCTTTCAAGTCTGAATGAGGTGTCTAACTGTTCAAATGAAGCATTTACCAACTTCTTGATACTCTTCTTTGACAGACGCCCTCTGTGTAGAATTAGTTAATGTGTTATTGTTTTCTAACCTGCAAAACATTTACCACTGCTACATTTTTTTCCTCTTTAACTTTTGTAGTACGTGGGAACATCAGATGGGTAGCTAACTGTCTCACCAACAGAACATATACTGTCAAAGTTGGTGACTCCACCTCTACCAGTTGACCTGTCACCAGTGGTATACAGCAATGATCTGTACTGACCCCTTTGCTACTTGGAATCTATTTCTCAGCAGTGCAGACTAAAGTAGACAGTCTTTGGCTTACTAAGTTTGCTGATGATTGTAAACTAGGTGCAATCATTGAGTTACATGAGGGGCTAACACAAACAAATGACTGGTGCCAAAGTCACAGTCTGAAACTAAATGTAAAAAAGTGCACTATTATCTCATTTGGCAAAGTGGAATTTCCCACTAATTTCAATATTGATAGCACTCCTTTAAGTTCAAACACAGTAATGGGAGATCTGGAAACACAGGTCGACAGGAATCTTAACTTTGACCACCAGGTTTCCACAGTGGTAAGGAAAGCCTTCTACACTGTGCATCTTATAAGTAAAGGAATCACATCCAGGTCTAAGGTTATAAATCCACTTTACTCGACCCTAATCAGACCATTAATAGAGTACAATGCTCCATTCTGCATGTATCTCACCAGACACCTGCAGCAACTGGAGAGACCACAGTGGTTTCTCACTAAGATAATACAGGGACTCCAGACTATGACCTCTGTGGATAGACTGAAAACCCTGTTTCTGTACTCTGTATCATATAGGCTACTGAGAGGTGATGTGTGGACTTGTGCCTGGTCTACAAGACAGCCTCTGACCCTGACCTGATTAAAATGCTGCACATCCACAAATCAAATGGCATTAGAGTCACTTGCTCTAGGTATCTCAACCTTGCCAGTGACATTAACAGAACATGCTAGAGAGACAGGCATATCCCTCAGAGATTGCCGTTGCTCTGGAATAAACTTCTAATTCATGTGAAGCAGAGCTCTTTAGCTCTTTAATGACCCTATTCAAGTGCAAGGGTGGCACCTATATCCCACATGGACAGGGGTAGTCAGTGCTGACCTGTAAAGTATGTCCATCTAACCAAGGACAATTGGGGCAGCCCAAGATTAACATGGCTAGGCTTATAAAGGCTCTAGGGCCGCTAGCCTAGTAAACTCCTATGAACTCTTATGTACGTCTCCATGCACTACAACGAATTATGATCAACTCTCTCCAGTCATATTAAGTGCTCTTGAAATGATTGTGAATATTCACCCCTCCATCTTCTTGACATCCATGTCTCAAACACATACCATCCTGGTTAGGATTGGAGACCTGATCATAATCCTCTATATTTCAACTTATATCACCATAATAAAATGAAAAGAAAACAGTAAAAAGCATTACTTATCCCCCAAATACATAACCATACAAACAAACAAACAAATAAAAATACACATATTGATTCACATGTGGCAGTAACCTGGAGACATGTAAACCAATAGGTGTTTTGCTAGTGCAAACTATACCATTTCCAACATCCAAGCAACACACTGCATCCTATACAAAGTTAATTTCTACAAACAGAAATATTTACGAGCATTAGCATGCATCTCATTTCTAACAAAACAAACACTTTAGATTTCTGAATTTCTGTCTTTATTTTACTTCCAGTTTTCATGTCTTCCATCCCCCCAACAAAGAAAGGGGGCTCCAGTACATTTACAATGTTACCCCTACCATGCAATTACCAAAAGTCAAGGGTTGCCTCCTCCAGGAAAAGCAGCCATCTTCCTGTGCGGACCAACACAAACATTGTTGCTGTCATCTAATGCTAAACGCCACCTGCTCTCCATCACTATTTTATAACTGTTAAATGATCACTATTATATAACTGTTAAATGATCACTATTTTATAACTGTTAAATGATGTGCTGTTCTGACTACCATACTAAGACTGTAACATCCTCTTTTCAAGAAACTTAAACACTTCAAAAATATGAAGTGCAGAATTAGTGATTTTATTTTTTTCTTGACAACTGAATTCTATGATCCCTGAGTCCTTACCTCAGCACTATCACCACAACCTACTGAGATGGCTGCGCCCACAGCTCAGCCTGCAGACGGAATGGTTGGACCATGTCATTCTCTCTCTCGCTGTCTGTCTTCCTCATTTTGTAAATAAAAACAGTTGTCTTTTTATCATTAACCAAATGTTCCAGTTCAACCCTAACTATTACAGATGATCAGGAACAGGAGTCATTTTGAGGGCAGCCATACTCACAATGCTGCTGCATGTTTTCAATGTGTAGTAGAATATACTGGTTCCTTTATGGAACAGTCAGTCTTCCCTGACTAAGAACATTTTCCCTCTCTAAAGACTATTAAAAAAAATAACTTTTAAGAAAGGTGGAGCATGTTGCCAAAATGTATTAATTTACTGAGTCACAGAATTGGACAGGAAAGCATGGTCTTTAGCAGCTAGCAGCAGAACAGTCAAGGCTGTCCAGACTTCAGAGTCTACCCCCAGCCCTCCTGCTGACATAAGCTATCCATCTTCACATCAATAGTGTGACATCTGCCAGCGCAAAGTCAGTGGGATGCAAACAGCTGTTCAAGGCCCACACCAGGAGACTTGGATTAAGGCACAGATATTTGGAGAGAAGGAGAAGAATCACACAAAAGTAAGAAACTAAGAAGCATAAAAAGTACAGTTTTGTACCTACCATAAATGTAGATGTCCGAACTGGATAGCATCTGCAGTCATAACAAGTGGGTTGTCCTGTCGTCAGGCAGCCCTGCAGTCGTTCCAAAGTTCATCTCTGCTGGTCTTCGGGTATAAAAGCATCAGCCGACGCCATTTTCCTCAGTGTTTCTTGCCCCAGATGCCAGTAGCCCTCTTGCAGGGTAAAATTTGGATAGATGCCAATGTTTCCAAATAGATAGAGGTAAACACAACAATAAGCATATATGTACATATATACAAACAAATACACCATAAAAGACTCCCCCCCCCCCAACAGCTAGCTATTAGGGGGGTAAACACCCTAGGAGTACCACAGAGGGGAAGGAGGTGACTGCAGATGCTATCCAGTTCGGACATCTACATTTATGGTAGGTACAAAACTGTACTATGTCCTTCATGGATGCATCTGCAGTCATAACAAGTGGGTAGAATACCATAGCCAACTAGGGGAGGAGGATAAAGATAGATTATGGTGTGTTTAAGATCCCTTGCAGTACAGCAGTGGCAAACCCTGCTCGGGATCTGGAATAAAGAGGCAAATTATAATGCTTGGCAAATGTATGCACGGAGGTCCAAGTATCAATAATGTCTTTGGTTGCCACAAGAAGGCTGTGGTAGTGGCTGTTGCCCTTGTAGAATGAGGTCTTATGTTCTGTGGAATTGGTTTTCCATGGAAGGAGTAACAGTATCGTATGCAATTTCCTATCCATTTGGAGATTGTCTGTTTGGAAATAGCTTTTCCTTCCCTTCCTGTTGCATAGGCTACAAAAGTTGGTCAGTCTTTCTGCTATTTTTGTTCTGTCCAAGTAGTAGCGTAGCTGTCTATGTACATCCAAGGTATGCAGTATTCTTTCCCTCTGTTTTGTGGGTTGGGAAAGAAGGAAGGTAGGTGGATTGCCTGGTTTAAAGATACTCTGGATACCACCTTAGGCATAAATGTAGGATTAGTCCTCAAGGACACTCTATCTTGGTGGAAGATTAGGAAGGGTTGCACTGCCATTAAGGCCTGTAGTTCTGAAACCCTCCTTGCTGAAGTAATTGCCAGTAGGAAAGCAGTTTTCCATGACAGGTGTTGTAGGTCTGCTGTTGCTGCTGGTTCAAAGGGTGCTAGTGTCAACTTTTCTAGCACAAAGTTTAAGTCCCAAGCTGGTAATGGTGGTTTCCTTGGAGGTTTTACATTCTTGATTCCTCTGAGGAACTGCCTGAGCAAAGGTGCGAAAAACAGGAGGATCAAAGCTGTATTCTGCTGAAATAGCTGATGCATGTATCTTGATGGAGGAGTAGGACAGGCCTGAATGAAGAAGTTCGCCAGATACTCCAGAATGTTAGGCATATCTATGTTTGACACATCTTTTCCTCTTCGGTACTCCAAATGACAAACCTTTTCCATTTTCCAGCATAGTTCTTTCTTGTTGAAGGTCTGCGTGCTTCAAGAATAATGTCTTTAACTCTTTGGGAAAGTTCTGGATTAGCTGCTGCTATGTGATGTTCCATGCAGTCAGTTGCAGCGTTTTAGGTTTGGATGTATGATGCTGTAGTTGTTCTGAGTTAACATCAAAGGCATTTATTGGCCACATGTTGTTCCGAGACATGCTCTTCAGTAGTGGGTACCAGTGTTGTCTTGGCCAGTTTGGGGCTATCAGGATTATCTTTGGACGTTCTTCCTTGATTTTTAGTAGTACCTTGTGTATCAAAGGAAGAGGAGGGAATGCATATGCTGTTAGGCCTTTCCAGTTGAAGGAGAGTGAGTCCACTTTCCATGCTAGTGGGTGGAATGTCCTTGTGCAGAATTTTTGAGCTGGTGATTGAGAGGTGATGCGAATAGGTCTATCTGTGGCATTCCCCATTTCTTTGAGATGGTCTTGAAGATGTCCGGTGCAGCTTCCATTCGTGGGCATCCGTGGTTCTGCTTAGTATGTCTGCTAGAGTATTGTCTTTCCCGGTACAAATATTGCCTGTAACTGAATGTTGTAGCTGAGTGCCAGGGTCCACAGCTCCAAGGTCATTCTGCATAGGGGGGTATGAATGAGTGCCTCCCTGTTTGTTGATGTACCACATGACTGTGGTGTTGTCTGTCCTTATCATCAACTGGCCCTCTTTGAGAAATGGTTGGAACTTTTGGATTGCCAGTTTTACTGCCAGCATTTCTTTTAGATTGATGTGCAGGTGAAGTTGATCCTGTGTCCACAATCCTTGCACGCATTTGTCCAGCATGTGGGCCCCCATCCTAGGTCTGAAGCGTCTGTTGTGATGGTCTGGCTTGGTTGACATTTGCGGAAGGGCAGGCCTGGGTTTGACTGGCATGCCTGAGCCCACCATAGGAACTCCTGTTTTAAGCATGGAATTAGTGGGATTTCTGTTTCTAGACTGTGTCTGTGTTGGGACCATAAATTCTTTAGGTACCACTGTAGTTTCCTCATATGTAGTCTGGCAAATGGGACCAAGATTATGCATGATGCCATGAAGCCCAAGGCCTGTAGAAATTTTCTTGCTGTTAACTTGTTCAGTTTTGTTAGTGCCAAGAAGTAAAGAGGAAGTTCTTTTTGTTTTCTGTAGTCAGGAATGCCATTTGTTGTACTGTGTCCAATTCAGCCAAGAATGTCCTTGTTTGGGATGGTATCAGCCTTGACTTTACGTAAATTGACTGTGTATCCCAGTCCTTGTAGCAAGTAAATGACCCTTTGTAAATCTGTTGTCAGCTTGCTTTGTTGTCCCCTTGTAGCAGGCAGTCGTCCAGGTATGGGTAAATTTGAATTCCCTGTAGTCTGCAATGGGCGATTACTGATGCCAGGCATTTTGTGAATACTCTGGGTGCAGTAGATAAGCCAAAGGGCAATGCTGAGAATTGATAGTGCTCTGATCCTGCAAGAAATCTGAGGTATCTTCTGCAGATTGATTGGGACGTGCAGGTATGCCTCCTTGAGATCTAGAGTTACCAGCCAAGACTCCTTGCCCAGCATGGGAAGAAGTTGCTGTAAGGTCAGCATTTTGAATTTTGGGACAATGATGTATGTATTTAAGGTGGACAGGTCGAGAATTGGTCTCCAACTTTTTTCCTTTCTTGGAACTAGGAATAGTCTGGAGTAGAACCCCTTTCCTTGTTCTGCTGTTGGCACTCTTTCCACAGCTCTCATGTTTGCTAACTCCATTATCTGGCGTAGAGCCTCTGTTTTTTGATTTGGAGGTAGATTTGGCATTCCTCTTTTGACTGGTAAAGTGTGGAAGTGAAACCGGTAACCTTGATCTATGGTTCGTAAAATCCACTTGTCTTTTGTTATGTAGTGCCAGGTGTACCAAACAAACTTGTCTTGTCCATAGGAGCATCTAGCAACTTAGCTTTAACCTGATCCGGTAAAGCTTGTTCCTTTAGCCATGCATGTCTTCTTATCACTGTGCCTGTCATGGCTGATCTAAATGAAGCCTCCAGTGCATCATAGCCACATTTTAAGGAATGGTTGCTAACCTGTTGTATGTTATTTACCATCTCTAATACATATTTCTTATCAAGAGATTCATCAGTAGTTAGCTTTTAGTTAACTGATCAAGCATAAACTCTTGGTATTGTATCATGTGAAACTGACAGTTTAAAGCTCTAGCTGAGAGAGTAGCTGAAGTGTAGACCTTTTTACCCCATCTGTCTAGTGACCTTGCTTCCCTTTCAGAAGGAATAGGATTTTTAGCTGTGGTTGCGGCTACTGCCTTGGGACCCTGGGATATAGTTTCTGGGTCTGCAAGAGGGGCCTTGTAAAGGTGGTGATGCGTATCTGGCACCCTGTAAAATCTGTCTGGTTTGGCAGGGGCTGGGGGTAAAGAATCTGGAGCGGAGCAAACATCATTGAAAGCATCATCCACCACAGAGAGAACAGGAGGTATAGCTAAGGGCCTGTGCTGTGGGAGGTGCAGAAAGGTCCTAAGTCTTTTCTGGAGTCTGAGAAATCCTGTTGCTGCCATTGGAACTGTTCTCGCATGGCATGCAAGGTTTCCAAAGGAGAATTCTTCTGGTGGGGAAGCAGCTGGAATGGATTCTTCAGCATCAGAATCTTCAAAATTGGAGAAGGAGCCTCAGGCTGGTCAGTTATGTCTGATTCATCAGCAGAATCATCAGAAGACACTGGCTCAGGGGCTCTGCCCTAGGTCTCTTCTCTGGGGGCTGAGAGGCCCTGTCTGGGTGAGATTGAGATCCTCTAATTAAAGAAATTAAATCTTCTGCCAAAGAAAGCATTTGAGAACTAGAAGAGGGCCTGGATGAGGGGTTTAACAGGCACTGATTTAGTAGTCTTGGCTGCTTTAGCCCTGGCGAAGGCCTTAATGGACATGGCTGCTGGAGGCCTAGCAGCACCACGTGCTGGGGTAGAGACATCCAAGGGGATGGTGTCTGATAAGTCAACCACCGTAGTGGGTAAAATTTCTGAGGTCGATTCAAGAATTGTGGCAGGGGCCTCAGTTGTAAGAATAGGTTCAGCTGTACTTTGAGCAGTTTTCTCGGTTTCGCCGAAACCGAGACACTCGATTTGCTTTGCTGTGGTTTCGCCGAAACCGCGGACAAAAGTGTCGGTCTTTATCTTCGTTTTGGAAGATTGGGTAGTCGGAGGATCCGACGGCATAATAAAATCAGTACCGAAAAACTGTTCTGCAAACTCCGACGGCGCCTAAGCGTTCGTCGGTTGAAAGAGGCACAGGCCGAACAGGCTGCTACGTCGTGGGCTGGGCCTAAACAAGGCAGACAGTAAGAGTGGAAATCTTTATGAGGTATTTGTTTCCCACAGGTTAAACAATTGTTAACTTTTTCTGACATCGGCTGAGGCAAGAAAGAGTCCCCAACGGGTACTTAGCTTTAGAAGTCTTGGTAGTATTCGGTAGAAGTAATCTCTGGATCCGACCGACCGGCACTTGCGAACAGCTTCTGCTTCGCCACGCGGCAAGAAAGACTGAGGAAAATGGCGTCGGCTGATGCTTTTATACCGAAGACCAGCAGAGATGGCGGGTGGAGTGCGACATCAGCGAAGCCGGACCCGGACTTTGGAATCCGGCCGACTGCAGGGCTGCCTGACGACAGGACAACCCACTTGTTATGACTGCAGATGCATCCATGAAGGACATCAGCAAATTCACACAGAGAATAAGGCCTTCCCTAAAGTATGCGTGAGGGCTCTAACAGAAGAGTTTTAAAAATAATAGGTTCTGACTTCTTAAAGGTAACAGAAACCCACTCACTATAAATACATTAATTCACTAACTTATAAACACTTATTTTATCCTTCTCAGGGTCACAGAGAGACAGAACCTACCCTAGAAGTTAATAAGTGTATTGTTGAAAACTAACCCTGGATGCGGGGATATTAATCAACTGCACGCATGCACGCACACACACACACACACACACACACACACACACACACACACACACACACACAAACACTATGTACAAACTCATCAATTCTCCACAATCAGCATATTTTTCATACATAGGAAGAAACAAGAGATGCTAAATAAAACCCAGAGAGACAGACAGGCCACAAAGCCTTTTCAAAAAAAGTACTCCTGACAGAAACCAAACCAGAGAAGAAGATACTGTGAGGCAGTAAAACAAATTCATACACATTCAAATTGTATGTTATTTTTTTTTTATTACATTACACTAAAAATACACATTTCATTACTGCATTTATTATTCTCTACTTACACTGCCACTATTAATTTTTCCCAGAAACTCTACATGATGCTGGTTAAAGAACCACTTTAGGTCACCTCTGAAAACGCGCCTGTAAGTACATAGCTGTACCTGAACACTATAAACTGATAAACACCCATCTGGCTGACAATGAAATGGCTGACAATGAAATCACTGACCCCTATGGAAGCTATTTGCATTTTCTTGTGACAAAATCTTGATGTTAACAACACTAAAGTAGGGAGTGCCAAACTTAATTTCATTTTACTGCCAGACAGCTCATATACCACAGATTTTTCTTTTAATTAATAAAATGAATTATAGATACTGAATGAGTTATTAACACTGGTATTGACAAAGGAACAGAAGGGTGGGATGCCTGGGCATCCTATTGCAGATATATAGCTGGGTCATCAATAAGATGGGTAAAGGAACACATGAAGACGTACTTTATCTGTTTTTCTGCATGGTCTTAAATATTTTATCTCAAAGACATCTGTGCTAAAGGTTACTGAGTTTGAGACAGCATGGTGAGGTGAACAAAAAAGTGGCCAAAAGCAGAAAGTGGCAGTGAAAGAGTAACCACTTGAAGAAAATTTCATTAATCAGAGGGCTGCGAGAGGGTTTGGTTCTGAACCAATTTAGCACATCTGTGTCACATATCCTGGTGTCAGACATCAAAATCAGTCTACTGTCTGATAAACCACACTTGGTGCTGTGACTGGAGCTAGACAATTCATACTTCACCATGCCCTTGTGTAATGTGAACAATCAATAAACAGGTGCCACCTTAGGTTTTATGCAATATATTCTTAAGTAAGGCACATGAAATCCAGGAAAATCTTACAGAGCAGCAGGGGGGCGACACAGGGAGAAAAGAGGAAGAAAATGACCTCAGGTTATAATCACCACTAAGTTGAACACAACAGCACAATGAGAAAGCACAGCGGTCATGGCCACAAGAATAGTTGCACCTTTACAAGAGGTACCCAGGAAAGGATTTCAACAAGACAATTTAGAGTTGCCTTTCACCCTAAAGCAGCATGTCTCTGGAAGAAAAACAGAATACCCCAAAAATGTTCATAGACACATTAGCAACATGCCGACTCTGTTTTTTCTCCCTGAATATTTTTAGGTTTACTCAATCAAGTACCTTAGTTTGGCTCCTCATCACACATACAATTACTTCCACCTAGCACAAATACCTAAGAACAAACCTGTTAAGTAAAAAGAAAACAAATTAAAAAAAAAAAAAAATGGACAAAAAGCAGACAAACAGAGAACAGTACTACTGGCAAATTAGGCCAAAATTAAACATTAACCCAACTCAGTCATTGCACTACACTACAAACCTGAAGCTACACTTCAGTACCCATAAAACTAAAAATTACCTAAACATATTCTAATATTGTTCTAATTAAAGCTGCATTTTTATATCACTCACGAGACAACCAAGTCATAAAAACCCATGCAAAGTAAAAAACTTATTTACAGCTTACACATCTACTACATTCTACTCAAACAAACTGGAAACACTAATTCAAAGTAAAAAATGATGAAATGAATATGTGGGGTCTATCTAATTCATATGAGAAATGAAACATCTGAAACTTTAAGACAAGGGAGCAATTCTGTGACTAGTACCCTACTCCAAGAGTAACAATTTATGTATCACATACAGTCCAGATCTCCACATATTTCATTCATACACACACACACACACACACACACACACACACACACACACGCGCGCACACACACACACACACACACACACACACACACACACGTATGTTTATCGGGAAAGTCTGAATGTGACACAGCCCATTTTCAGTGGAGACTCTGGGAGAAATGCTCCAGACGCATGTCTTTGGAATGTGGGAGAAAACTGTAGCACCTAGAGGAAACCCACATGAACACAGGGAGGATATGCAGACTCCGGACAGAGAATTGAACCAGAGAACCCCTCTTGCTGTGAGGCAACAATGCTAACCTCTGCACCACTGGTCACCACATATATATATATATATATATATATATATATATATATATATATATATACATATGTGTGTGCGTGTGTGTGTGCACAAGTGTGAAGAGAGTAAAAAGGTTACACAAACAATCCATTTAGTAAAAACAAAATTTTTCCATAAAGACTTAAAAAAGTAAAAAAAAAAAATCATGGGTATTCAGAAGCAGTGTAGCTGAAACACTGTATGTCCTTGAGGTATTACTTACATATAACCCATGGGCCTCTACTACAAGAGGGTTACGGTATTGCAAAGTGAATACTCTAACTTAGCTGAATCTTTCTTGAATGTGCATACACACACACACACACACACACACACACACACACACACACACACACACACACAGCGCCACACGCGCGTGCGCACACGTGAACTCCATCTGCCCTTACATTGCAAAATTAAGCTACTTAGTGAAAAAGCCATGTAATGTAGTCTGATTCCTGTATCCCAGTAAAGAAATAATTAGTACAAATCTGCCAGTCTTCCTTACCTCACACAGACACACACAGACACACAGACACACACACACACACACACACACACACACACACACACACACACACACAGAAAAATAATCCAGATGTTGCAGGACTATCCCATGGAGAAGTTAAAAGGGAAGTCTTGAATTTAGATGCATAATAAGGCTAAATGGAAGTTGTGTATTAAAGAAGTTGCGTCAGTGGTAGGAAACCATTAACTAAGGGAAGAGGTAACAAAATAGGGCTAGAACACTGCCAAAGACTGGTATAATGGAGGATAGTCTTAACATCCCTAACTGCAATACAAGCAAGACAGCAATACCACAGCCTCTTCAGGCAGCAGTAAGTACCACAATACGGTGAATCGCCTATAAAAACGACAAATCAAATAATCAAACGGAAAAGGTATATGTCGGCAAGAACTGGATCTTGGAAATAAGAACAGAGATAAATAAAGTGAAAAAGAACAGCAGAAAAGAAGTAAGTTACCAAGAAAGGGGGATGTATCCACCCAAAAAGGCAGAAAACAGCTAGAGAGAAGATGCTGTGAGAAGGGTATCTATACAATCCCAGGGAAATAAATGGTGCTGGATCCATAGCTAAACATTGCTCTACACACCATCAATTCCCAAAAACATCAAAACTAAGTTGTTGACTACCTAGCATGGGAAACAACAGGAAAAAAAAAATCTATTGTTACAACACCCCCCCAGCAACTCTGTATAAAGTAACTCAGATGTCACTTAGCCTTGGGGGGGTGTTACTTACTTACTCCTAAATCTCAGAGTTGAGATTAACTTTATGCCTGAAAAAAAGAAAATCAACAAATCAGGATAATCAAAAGAAAATTATGACAAGTTTCACTGACAAATAACTGTAGTCCTTACTTTTATAAAGTACAATAGCTTTATTTCTACTAATATAAACATGAAATGTAGCAGCGAGTAACTAAGCAGAAGCTTAAGTCCTAAGGAGAACATGCTTTTTATTAGCCTGAGCTCATAGCCGATGCACCCAGTTTAGGTAATCACTAGGATGTCAAAGATGCACCCACTAACTTTGCTGCCAAATCAGGACCCACAGGAGACATCAGCCTGGTTAAGCCAAAGTGAAATGAGCTGACATTTGAAGGACAGACTGAATGGTTTAGAGAAATTTGATGCAGCTGAAGTCTTTATTCCAGCAAAAAGGAATGAAAAGGAGAAACAGACAAAGTTTAGTGGTGGGCACAGGTAGAACTGCACTCCAAGTGTGCATTATAATCAGATGCAGCACTTTTGTTGAGCAGCTTCACTAAACTGACACAATCTACAGTGAATGGAGCACGTTAGTTACAAGGATACCTCTAAATACTGTAGGAAAACTAAAGGGAGGGTACTGCTGAGTTCCATGGCAACTGCTGGGTAACTGAAACTAAAGTCTATTCTTAAAGCAATTACCTGTCAGCGCAGAATATAACAGATGGTCAGTGAACTGAAGGAGCCAGTTTAAAGTAATTTACACTATAGATCGTTTCTGCCCTCCCCCAAAAAACAAATAGGCAGACCATCTGTGAAATGTGATCAGATAATATTTTCATATGGCCTAGATTTGAAATACATCTGTCACATCTGTGAACTGCTGTAAAATTAACATGTTAAACAAGAGCTGCCAAAATTCTAGGGTAACCACAATTACTATCATCATCATCAGCTTTAAAAGGAAAAAAAAAAACTACAGCATACTTACTTAACTTTGGTGTTTGAAAATAATGGAACACTATATTTTCAACAACTTAATTCAGAAAATGAACACTGTATTTTATTTATTCGTTTAACTCATATTATACTACCAAATAAATTTTGGAATCAAGTGGCTGACAATTCACAAGAAAATTAAATGCACAAAATCAGTCAGATCACATTAATATAAACAACAGGAACCCAGATCAACTCAAGGTAATACTACAGCAAATAAGTGAATTACTAAACATACGTCACACCACTATGGCTTCGACAGTTCTTCATAACAACACTGTAGTACTGAAAGTATAATGACTACATGCTGAAACTTGCAAAAAGATAACTTATAATGCATTTCTCTGACATCACAGAAGTACGTAATTTTTGTTATACACCTTTAGCTCTAGTCTCACTCCAAAATACATAAAGCAACCACTGCATAATGTCAGAAAGTTATAGCACCTTTAAAAGCTGAATACACTTTGCACTGCCAGAAAAGGAAAGTGTTGCAGAATAAAGTGCTGTAAGAGCTTTTATAGCTGTGAGATGATTAGACAAGTAATTGCATTTGCTCTCTGTGAAATGCTGTGTTTTAAAACAGTGAAACACTTTGCAATCCTGAACTTTTTTATTTTATATAAAGCACAGTAAATCGGCCTGAGCAGCTAAAGTTCCATGTACTACAAACAGCTTTGACTGATTTTTGTTTCTTTGGTTAAAACCCACTAGTTATGTGTTCTTCAAATGGAAGTCAAGATTTATTTTTCAAGCTTAGCTCTTGAGATGAGATTCTGGAGCTCTATTTTTCAAACATACAGCAAGGGATTATGATCAGAGACCACATCATAATCGTCTACACGAGTACAGTAGTTAGTTCACGTATACCATCTGTATTTATAGTTACGCTTGTTCTAGTTTTATAAGCAGCAGTTATTCAAGACAGATTAAGCTAACATTCAGTAAGTAGGTGCAGGTTATGTGATGCCTGCACAATGAAGTTTACTATGTGTGTGAAGCATAAGGTCTTTTAGATCAGTTCTGTATAAACTGTTAACTTCTGTCACTCCAGAAAAGGTGGTGATTTCAATGTTTTGCAGGAGCAACACTGAAATCTGTACTGTTGTCTGCATATTTGATGGTGTAATGATGAAAGTTGTTAGTGCATATGCTCCGCAAGTTGGGTGTGCGATGGATTTGAAAGAAAAATTTTGGAGCGAGTTGGATGAAGTGGTGGACAGTATACCCTAGGGTGAGAAAGTTGTGATTGGAGCAGATTTCAGTGGGCATGTGATGGGTAGGTATTGTGTTAAGGAGAGGAATGCAAAAGGTCAAATGGTTGTGGATTTTGGGAAAATAATGGACATGGCTGTGGTGAATACATATTTTTAGAAGAGGCAGGAGCATAGCATGAAGTTCAACAGTGTAGGAAGATGCACACAGGTGGATTATATCCTATGCAAGAGGGCCAATCTGAAGGAGACTGGAGACTGCAAAGTGGTGATGGGGAAAGCATAGTTAGGCAGCATAGGATGGTGGTCTGTAGGATGACACTGACAATCACAAAGAGGAGGAGGAGAGTGAGAGCAGTATCAAGGATCAAATGGTGGAAGGTGAAAAAGGATGACTGTAAGGTGGAGTTCAGGGAACAGTTAAGACAGGCACTGGGTGGCAGTGAAGAGTTACCAGATAGCTGGGAAGCCACAGCAGAGGTGGTAAGGGAGACAGCTAGAAAGATGCTTGGTCTGACATTTAGAAGAAGGAGGACAAGGAGAACTGGTGGTAGAATGAGGAAGTGCAGGAGAGTATACAGAGGAAGAGGTTGATGAAGTGGGATTGTCAGAGAGATGAAGAAAGTAGACAGGAGTACAAAGAGATGAGGCATATGGTGACGAGAGAGGTGGAGAAGGCTAAGGATAAGGCTTACGACAAGTTGCATGAAAGGTTGGACACTAAGAAGGGAGAAAAGGACCTGTACCGATTGGCTAGACAGCAGACCCGAGCTGGGAAAGATGTTCAGCAGGTTTGGGTGATAAAGGATAATGAAGGAAATGTACTCACAAGGGAGGAGAGTGTGTTGAGCAGATGGATAGAGTACTCTGAGGGGCTGATGAATGAAGACAATGACAGACAGAAGGTTGGATGATGTGGGGATAGTGAATCAGGAAGTGCAATGGATTAGCAAGGATAAAGTAAGGACAGCTATGAAGAGGATGAAGAATGGAAAGGCTGTTGATCCAGATGACACACTTCTGGAAGCATGGAGGTGTTTAGGAGAGATGACAGTGGGAAATTTAATCAGGTTGTTAACGAAATCTTGGAAAGTGAGAGGATGACTGAGGAGTGGAGAAGAAGTGTATTGGTACTGATTTTTAAGAATAATGGTGATGTATAGAGCTGTAGTAACTACAGAGGGTTAAAACTGATCAACCACAGCATGAAGTTATGGGAAAGAGTAGTGAAAGCTAGGTTAAGAAGGGAAGTGATGATTAATGAGCAGCAGTACGCTTTCATGCTGGGAAAGAGCACTATAAATGCGATATTTGCTCTGAGGGGGTGTTGATGGAGAAGTATAGAGAAGGTCAGAATGAGTTGCATTGTGTCTTTGTGGACTTAGAGGAAGCATATATTAAGGTGCTTAGAGAGGAGTTGTGGTATTTTATGAGGAAGTCAGGAGTGTCAGAGAAGTATGTAAGAGTGGCGCAGGATATGTATGAGGGCAGTATGACAGTAGTGAGGTCTGCAGTAGAAGTGATAGATGCATTCAAGGTGGAGGTGGAATTACATCAAGTATTAGCTCTGAGCACTTTCTTACTTGCAACGGTAATGGACAGTTTGACAGACAAGATCAGACAGGAGGTCCCGTGGACTACGATGTTTGCGGATGACATTCTGATCTGTATTGAGAGTAGGGAACCTGCAGTCTTATACCTTACAGAATAAGATTCACTCTAGAGAGGAGAGGAATGAAGGTCAGGAGGACTAAGACAGGATATATGTGTGTGAATGACAGGGCGGACATAGGAATGGTGAGGACGCAGGGAGTAGAGATGGCGAAGGTGGATGAGTTTAAATACTTGGGATCAACAGTTCAGAGTAATGGAGAGTGTGGAACAGAGGTGAAGAAGAGAGTGCAGGCAGGGTGGAGTGGGTAGAGAAGAGTGTCAGGAGTGATTTGTGACAGATAAGTACCAGTGAGAGTGAAAGGGAAGGTCTACAAGACGGTAGTGAGACCAGCTATGTTATATGGGTTGGAGATGGTAGCATTGTCGAAAAGGCAGGAGTCAGTGTTGGAGGTGGCAGAGTTACAGATGTTAAGATTTGCACTGGGTGGGATGACTATGGACAGGATTAGAAATTAATATATTAGAGGGTCAGCTCAGGTTGGACAGTTTGGAGACAAAGCCAGAGAGGTGAGATTGCATTGGTTTGGACATGTGCTGAGAAGGGATGCTCGATATATGGAGAGAAGGATGCAAAGGACGAAGTTGCCAGGTAAGAGAAAAAGAAGGCCTAAGATAAGGTTTATGGATGTGGTGAGAGAGGACATGCAGTTAGTTGGTGTGACAGAGCAAGATGGAGGACAGGAAGAAATGGAAAAAGATGATCTGCTGTGGAGACCCCTAATGGGAGCACACGAAAGAAAAAGGAGGAGGAGCAACACCGAATGCTTCATCATTTGCTCTTTTTTTTTTTTTGGAGGAACCTGGGAGCTACTAACAACAGCTTTCCTGTTGCACGAAATTCCTTGGGTGGTTCACAAACACTTACCAGGTTAAACAGATACATTAAAGTAATTTGGAACATGTAGTTATCTCTACACTAAAACTAATTTATTTCTGCAGCAAAACAGTCCATAAATAAGCAGACAATTGCTGCACCAATGTCTGGGTCTCTGTAAGACCCATCTTTGAAATAAACTTTTATTACATGTCAAGCTATTTTTTTATGTATGTATTTACTTGTTTGTTTCTTTCTTTCTTTATCTGGATAGAACACTGAACCACCATGACCTGGGTAAAAGACTGCTCTGTGACTAAATCTGACTTTTGTTTTCAGTTTCTAATCTGTGCTAACATTATTTTCTTGTTTTTCCCTCATTTCACTTCAATATTATTTATTTAAAGTTAACTTTGGGTTTAAAAAGTTCTAGGTTAGAGAGAAAGCAAATGTAATATTCCTTATTCTATAAGGCATAAAGTACAGTTTTGTACCTACCATAAATGTAGATGTCCGATAGATATGCAACTGCAGTCATAACATATGGGTTGTCCTGCCTCAGGCAGCCCTCGGTCAGCCGGATTCCAAAGTCTGGGTCTGGCGTCGGCTGGTGTCGCCTCCTCTCCGACGTCAGAATGGCTGGAGTATAAAGGCATCGGCCGACGCCATCTTCTTCAGTGTTTCTTGCCCCAGATGCCAGGTGCCCTCCTAGGAAGGCTAAATTTGGTGAATGGATAAACAATTCCAGACATGCACAACAGTAATAAACAGATACACCATAGGAGATACCCCCAGCTAAGAGGGATAGGGGTAGTGGACCCATAAAGAAGGTTGCAGAGGGGTAGGAGGGTGGGAAAATCTGACTGCAGTTGCATATCTATCGGACATCTACATTTATGGTAGGTACAAAACTGTACTATGTCCTTCAAGAATGCAACTGCAGTCATAACATATGGGTTGAATACCATAGCCAAGCTGGGGGTGGTTGGAACTAAGAAAGGGATGGTGTAGCTAAAATGCCCTGCAGGACTGCAGAAGCAAAGCCTGCTCGGGATCTGGAGTATAAAGGCAGGTTGTAGTGCTTGGTAAATGTATGCACGGAGCTCCATGTAGCAGCCTCTAGAATGTCCTTTGTAGCCACTCCTCTTAGGAAAACTGTGGATGTGGCTATAGCTCTGGTGGAGTGTGGCCTAATATTGGCTGGCACACCTTTTCCATGAAAAGAATAGCAGAATCTGATGCAGTGTCCAATCCATTTGGAAATTGTTTGTTTGGTGATTGCTTTTCCTTGTACTCCAGCAGCATAGGCTACAAGCAGTTGGTCAGACTTTCTGGTGGCCTTAGTTCTGTCCAAGTAGTAGCGTAGTTGTCTGTGTATGTCCAAAGTATGCAGCAGTGCTTCCCCCCTGTTTTGAGGATTGGGGAAGAAAGTAGGCAGGTGAATGGCTTGATTTAGAGACACCCTGGAAATTACTTTTGGCATGAATGAAGGATTGGTTCTTAGAGAGACTCTGTCCTGATGAAAAATGAGAAAAGGAGGTACTGCCATGAGGGTCTGTATCTCAGAGACTCTTCTTGCTGATGTGATTGCCAATAGGAAAACCGTTTTCCATGAGAGAAATTGCATTTCTGAAGTTGCTGCTGGTTCAAAGGGGGGGAAGTGTTAATTTTTTCCAAGACGAAACTGAGGTCCCATGCAGGTACTGGCGGTTTCCTGGGAGGTTTGATATTCTTTATCCCTCTTAGGAACTGTCTTAGCAAAGGATGTGAAAACACAGGTGGATCACAATTGCATTTTGCTGAGATTGCTAAGGCATGAATCTTTATGGAAGAATATGAGAGACCAGTATGAAACATTTCTGCCAAGTATTCCAATATCTGGGGTATACTCAATACTGTTGTATCCTGACCCCTGTTAGCATTCCAGATGATGCATCTCTTCCACTTGGCTGAATAGGATTTTCTGGTGGAAGGTCTGCATGCTTCCAGTAAGATCTCTTGAACTCTTTTGGAAAGAGAGATATTGGAAGGAGTTATGGTAACCTCCAGGCTGTCAGATGCAATGTTTTCAGGTTTTGATGAACAGTCCTGTAATTGTGTTGTGTTAGAAGCAGAGGCCATAGGGGCAGAGGCCATGGTTTGGTCCGAGTTATGCTCAACAGCAATGGGTACCAGTGCTGCCTTGGCCAGTCTGGAGCTATCAAAATGCCTGCTGGTTGTTCTGCTTTGATCTTCAGTATCACCTTGGTCAGCAGTGGTAGAGGAGGGAATGCATAAATTGTTAGGGAATTCCAGCTGAAGGAGAGAGCATCCGTTTTCCAGGCTAGAGGATGGTGGGTCCTTGTACAGAACTTTTCCAGGTGATGATTCATGTGAGAAGCAAAGAGATCTATGTCCGGTCTTCCCCATGTCCTTGTTTTTTGTGAGAAAATGTGAGGATGCAGCATCCATTCGTGTGGATCCAAGAAATTTCTGCTCAGCTTGTCCGCCAGTACATTGTCCTTTTGCCTGGCACAAACTGGGATTGCAAATGTATCTTCAGACTTAGGGATTTCTCCCAGAGAATCATTGTTAGTCTGCAGAGGGGATGAGAATGAGTGCCTCCCTGCTTGTTTATATACCACATAACAGTGGTGTTGTCTGTCCTTATTAGCAAATGTCCTTGTTGAAGTGATTTTTCGAAAGTCTCGATTGCATGTATCACTGCCAACATCTCCTTTTGGTTTATGTGCAGATGCCTTTCCCTTGGTGTCCATTGACCTTGAATGCATCTGTCCTCCATGTGCGCCCCCCCATCCATGGTCTGAGGTGTCTGTTGTAATCATTTGACCTGCTTGAGGTTTGTTGAAAGACATGCCTTTGTTTAACTGACTTGCTTGAGCCCACCACAAAAATTCTCTTTGCAGACATGGAATGAGTGGGATTACGTCCTCTAGGCTTTGGCTGTGTTGGGACCATAAGCTTTTTAAGTAACATTACAGCTTTCTCATATGAAGTCTTGCCAAAGGTATCAGAAGAATGCAAGATGCCATGAACCCCAGGGCCTGCAGGATTTTCCTTGCAGTCAGCTGGGAGAGCTTTGCTAGGCCTTTGAAGTACTCTGGTAACTGCTGTTGTTTTTCCTCTGTGAGATAAGCCATTTGTGTTTTTGTGTCCAGTTTGGCTCCTAGGAAAATAATTTGTTGGGATGGCAGAAGTCTTGATTTCTGAATGTTGACTGTGTATCCCAAGGCCTGTAGTAATTGAATGACATAGTTCAAGTTTGCTATCAAGGTTTGTTTGTTGTCTGCTTGTATGAGGCAGTCGTCCAGGTAGGGGTATATTTGAATCCCCTGAAGTCTGCAGTGTGCCACTACTGATGCCAGGCATTTCGTGAACACTCTGGGCGCAGTAGATAAGCCAAAAGGCAATGCTGAGAATTGATAATGCTCTGTCCCTGCAAGAAATCTGAGGTATCTTCTGCAGCTTTGTCTGATTGGGACATACATTGAGGTCCAGAGTGACCAGCCAAGACCCCTTGCCCAGCATGGGAAGGAGTTGTTGCAACGTCAGCATTTTGAACTTTAGCACCATGAGATAAGTATTTAGAGTAGACAAGTCCAGTATAGGCCTCCATTTGTTTTCCTTTCTTGGAACAAGGAACAGTCTTAAATAAAATCCCTGGCCTTGTTCCTGTGGAGGGACCTTTTCTATTGCTTTTATATTTAACAGCTTTGAAACTTGAATGAGTGCCTCTGCCCTTTGATGAAGTGGCAGGTTTGGCATGCCTTGTCTTATTGGTAAAGTATGGAAGTGGAATCTGTAACCTTTGTCTATTAAATCCAGAATCCAGTTGTCCTTGGTTAAGATATGCCAGTTTTTTGAGAATAAGGATAACTTTCCGCCCAAAGGTGCTTCTCTTTGAGCCCTTGTAGACGGCATGAAAGTCAAGTCATTGTGGTTGTCCTTGTGGTGCAGCTGGACTGCCTGCGCCACTTCTTTGATTTGGTGGTTGCCATTGGCAGCCCCTGTAGGAGCCTCGGTATTGCCCTCTACCTTGGCCACGATTGTTTTTTCCCCTTTGAAACTTGTCAGTGTCTGGAAAGGACCAATTCTTTGAAGGCCAATTCCTGCTGAATCTGGGTGGCTGAACCTGGAGGAAATCTTTGACTGTCTGAACTGATTTAGCTTTTTCCTCAATGGACTTCAACACATCTTGTGCATTAGCACCAAAAAGCTTCTGTTTTTCCAGAGGTGCATCAAGTAACTTTACTTTAACATGGTCTGGCAGTGGCTGTTCTTTTAACCAAGCATGTCTACGTATCACAGCCCCAGTCATAGCTGCCCTACATGAAGCTTCCAATGCATCATAACCACACTGAAGAAAATGATTGCTAACCTGCTGAGTGTTATGTACTAGATCCTGCAATGCCTTTCTATCAATAGGCTCAGGAGAGGCTAGCTTTTTCTGTAAATCATCCAGTAAAAAATCCTGGTACTGAAACATATGAAAAAGGCAGTTAAGTGACCTCATGGCCAGGGTGGTTGAGGTATAAACTTTTTTACCCCATCTCTCCAGGGACCTAGCTTCCCTATCCGCTGGCAGTGGATTCTTGGCTGTGGAAGTAGCCACTCCCTTGGGGCCCTGTGAAATAGTTTCTAGATCCACAGAATGGGCCTTAAAGAGATGTTTGTGGGTGTCAGGGACCCTATAATATCTGTCTGGCTTGACAGGAGCAGGAGGGAGAGAATCAGGGTTAGCACTGGAGTCGGAGAAAACATCATCCAGGACAACCATAACTGGAGGGATAGCTAGAGGTCTGTGCTGGGGTAGCTTGAGGAAAGTACGTAGCCTTTTCCTGGAATCAGAGAATTCCTGACCCTGCCATTTAAAATGCTCCCTCACAGAGTGTAGGACTTCACCGAACGAAAAATCCTCTGGAGGAGAGGCAGAGGAAATTGACTCCTCAGCATCAGAGTCCTCATAGGCCTGGAAGGGTTCTTCTTGGGTATCTGAAAGCTCAGAATCACCAGAGGCTTCATCTGAAGAGAGGTTGTCGGCCTGCTCAGTTCTGGTCCTTTTCTCTGCAGGCGGCTGAGAACCTCTGTCTGGATGAGGCTGAGACCCCCTGATAAGAGAAATAAGGTCTGCAGCAAGAGACATGTTCTGTTTATCAGAAGAAGGGGCCTGGGCAGTAGGTTTAGGATGGGCCTTGGCCTGGCTGGCGGCCTTAGCACGTGCAAAGGCCTTGATGGACATGGATACAGGAGGCCTAGCTGCCCCATGTGCAGGAGTAACCTTGTCCACAGGAATGGTGTCGGGTAGATCCAGAACTTCGGTTTCTGGAGGAAAATCAACAACCAGCACCGGTGTAGACTCCGAGACCGAAGGACGTGTTAACGCTGTGTCGTCGGCCTGGAGCGGTTAAATTACCGCTTCCGAAGGGACCGAAGCACTCGCGGAGGGTTTAGGAGGAGTATCGGTAGAGGACGCGGGCCGAGGATGTCGGTCCCAGTCCTTTCGTTTTTTTGGTAGATTGAGTTGTCAGTTGATCCGACGGCATGATATAAGCGTAAGATTCGCCGAAAAAGTCTTCGGCAAATTCTGGCCGGCACCTGAGAGTGCGATTATTAAAGCAAGCACAGGCAGCACAGGCCGAGACGTCGTGGTCTGGGCCCAGGCAAGGGAGGCAATAAGAATGGAAGTCCTTATGAGGTATTTGTTTACCACAAGACAAACAATTATTAACTTTCTCAATTTGTTCTGACATCGGCTGAGGCAAGAAAAAATGTTCCCCAACGGGGTACTTAGCTTTTAGATGACTTCGGTACTGAAAACACAGGAGCTGACCGACCGGCACTTGCGAACTGCTTCTGCTTCGGGCACCGCGCGGCAAGAAAGACTGAAGAAGATGGCGTCGGCCGATGCCTTTATACTCCAGCCGTTCTGACGTCGGAGAGGAGGCGACACCAGCCGACGCCGGACCCAGACTTTGGAATCCGGCCGACCGAGGGCTGCCTGAGGCAGGACAACCCATATGTTATGACTGCAGTTGCATTCTTGAAGGACATCATAGGTTTATAATAGTTTTGTACTACATGGAGTGCTGTGATTACGTTCCAAAACTTGAAAAAATACAAACTTGTTACACACTACTGTAGTGACAGACCGACAGTAACAGCTCTATTAAAGGTGACCTCCCAAGCACTGTGACGGTTGGGTAGAAGGCAAGGGAAGTTCCTTCAGAATATCTTTCCTCTTATGTCCACTGAAGTTTACAGATGTTGGTCTATAAGTAAATTACTTAAATTAGGGCAGTATTTACTGTCCCTGACTTTTTCCTTAATTGTTGTCTACGAAATGGCACTTACTAAGTGCTTCACTGGCTTTCAAAGCTAGTAAAACACAATGCATTCTCTTTCTTTTGTAACTGACAGCACATGGATTAGATAAGACTCCATGTACTAAAAGAGTTATGATCAGATCTCACCAACCATAGCCCACTATTACGGGTTCTCAACTTGGATGCCAAGATTCACCTCTTGAGCTTCTCTCTTGAGGTGAATTTCTTGACATCTATGTCTCGAAAACGTAATAACGTGGTTGTGATTAGAAACCTGACCGTAATCATTTATGTGGCTCATGAAAGGAGATGGACAACTAATTTTCACTTGAAAGCTGCTAAAACAGACTGCTGTATGAAGGAATCTGATTTACTACACCTCACTCACCCTGTTCTTGCCACACCAAGTGGCTCTTGAGCTGTTCGTACCTTGCACTAATTTAACTTCATAATCCTTCTTCCCATGTCCACTTACTTCTACTAAGCACTGCAAAAAAAAGTCAGAAGCACTTCAAACACTACACCAAAAGTAGCAGAGAGCACAGTGTTTAGTGAGGGTAGGAAAATGCTTTAATAGGTGTCAATAACTGTAGGGAAGCATGGCTAACAGCGGAGCAAAACCGAACTTATCAGTGTGTAACTTCAGAACACTACTAAGCACTCAAACAGAAACAGATGACAATATGAGATACTGAGGCCTGTCATAGACAGTACAGTTTTGTACCTACCATAAATGTAGATGCTTGAGTGCTCATACAGCTGCAGTCATAACAGATGGGTTATCCTGCCGTCAGGCGGGTCCTCGGTCAGCCAAATTCCAAAGTCTAGGTCCGGCGTCGGTTGTCATCGCTTCTTCCCTGACGTCAGTGCGGCAGGGGTATAAAAGAAGCAGCCGACGCCATTTTCTTCAGTTTTTCTTGCCCCAGATGTCAGGTGCCCCCAGAAGGAAGGCAAACATAATGTTATGCAAAAATGCAATGTTGATAAATCAAAAACAGTAGTTGCAAGCAAATACACCATAATAGAGTACCCCAAAAGGTTATATGAAAAGGGTTTGTCATAAGGCCTGTCCTAAGAGAGGTTGGAGGGAGGGAAACCTGGACTGCAGCTGTATGAGCACTCGAACATCTACATTTATGGTAGGTACAAAACTGTACTATGTTCATCGTGCATACAGCTGCAGTCATAACAGATGGGTAGAATCCCAAAGCTAAGTAAGGGTGGTAGGCACTAAGTGGAACTAGGAGGGGCTAGGATGCCCTGCAGGACTGCTGTGGCAAAGCCCGCTCTAGATTTAGAGTATAGTGGGAGGTGACAGTGCTTGGAGAAAGTGTGCACTGAACTCCAGGTGGCTACTTCCAAAATATCCTTGGTAGGGACCCCCCTGAGGAAGGCTGCAGAGGTAGCTGTGGCTCTGGTGGAGTGGGATCTGATGCATGCAGGCACAGTTTTTCCATGAAATGAGTAACAAAAGCGTATGCAGTGGGCTATCCATTTTGAAATTGTCTGTTTGGAAATAGCCTTTCCTTGAGCACCTGCAGCATAGGACACAAAGAGTTGCTCAGATTTCCTGAATGGCTTTGTCCTGTCCAAATAATAACGAAGTTGTCTGTGAATGTCCAAGGAATGTAGTAGTCTTTCTCCTTTGTTTTGTGGATTAGGATAAAAGGTAGGTAAGTGGATAGTCTGATTCAAAGCTACACTGGATACTACCTTTGGCATAAAGGTAGGGTTGGTTCGTAAGGAAACTCTGTCCTGATGAAAAATGATGAATGGTTGCACAGCCATGAGGGCCTGTAGCTCCGAAACCCTGCGAGCTGAGGTGATAAGCCAGAAGAAAGGCTGTTTTCCATGACAAGTATTGTAATTCTGATGAAGAAGCTGGCTCGAAGGGAGGAAGGGTCAGCTTTTCCAATACGAAGTTGAGGTCCCAAGCAGGAACTGGTAGTTTTCTTGGGGGTTTTATATTCTTTGCCCCTCTGAGGAATTGCCTTAAGAGAGGATGGGAGAATAAAGAAGGATCTGTGTTGTATTGTGCAGAAATGGCTGAAGCGTGGATCTTGATGGAGGAGAAGGAAAGTCCATTGTTTAACATCTCAGCTAGGTACTGTAAAATTTGAGGTATATTTATTACCCAAGGACTCTGTCCCTTCTTTTGATTCCAGGCACAAAATCGTTTCCATTTGGCGGAGTAGGCCTTTCTAGTAGAAGGTCTTCTGGCCTCCAAGATGACATCCTGCACCTCCTTGGAGAGGAGAAACTGTTGGGAAATCAAGGAATTCTCCATGCAGCTAGATTTAGAGTTTTGAGATGGCTGTGAAGAGTTTTGTAGTTGTGCTGGGACAACAGAAGAGGGACTAGAGGCAGGATCCATGGTGGGGAATGTGTCAGGCTCTTCAGGAGTGGATACCAGTGTTGCCTTGGCCAGTCTGGAGCAATGAGAATCATTTTCGGCCTCTCTGCTCTGGCTTTTAATAGAACTTTGGGCAGTAGAGGAAGAGGCGGGAAGGCATAGACTGTCAAAGTTGCCCAATTGAAGGAAAGTGCGTCCACTTTCCAGGCCTGTGGATGATAGGTCCTTGAACAAAATTTTTTCAACTGGCAATTTCTGTGGGTAGCAAAGAGATCTATGTCTGGCTGTCCCCATGCCTGAGTTATCTTTGTGAAAATTTGAGGATGCAACTTCCATTCGTGTGGATCTGTCATATTTCTGCTTAGGTTGTCTGCCAGTGTGTTTTCTTCCCTGGCAGGAATTGTGCCTGTAGTTGAATTTTCAATTCCAGTGCTGTGTTCCATAGGGTCATGGCTTGCCTGCACAGGGGGTATGAATGAGTTCCCCTGTTTGTTTATGTACCACATCACTGTGGTGTTGTCTGTCCTTATCAATAGCTGGCCTGGATGCAGTAGGTCTTTGAAGGTCATAATAGCATTTTGCACGGCTAGCATTTCCTTTTGGTTGATGTGAAGGAGCTTCTCTTTTTGTGCCCATTTTCCCTGAATGCACTGATTTGTCATGTGTGCTCCCCAGGCGTAGTCTGAGGCGTCTGTTGTGATGATTTGAGTTGCTTGAGGTACACAGAAAGGAAGACCTGTGTTTCTTTGGCAAGCTTGAGCCCACCACATAAATTCCTTTTGAAGGCATGGAATGAGTGGTATAATTGCTTCCAAGCTGTGACTGTGTTGAGACCATACGTTTTTTAGGTACCATTGAAGTTTCCTCATATGTAGCTTTGCACACGGGATAAGTAGGATGCAAGATGCCATGAATCCCAGAGCCTGCAGGACTTTCCTTGCAGTTAGCCTGGTGTAAGTTGCCATTTTTCTGAAGTATTGAGACAGTTGCCCTTGCTTGTCTGGCATGAGGTAGGCCATCTGGGTGGTTGTGTCCAAGTTGGCACCCAGGAAAATAATTTGTTGAGAGGGTATTGGTTTTGATTTCTTTTTGTTGACTGTGTATCCCAGGAAGTTCAACAGTTTTATTACAAAGCCAGGTGCTGCAGTAGTATGTCCTTGCTGTCCGCTTGGATCAGGCAGTCGTCCAAATATGGGTAGATTTATATCCCTTGTAGTCTGCAGAAGGCGATTACTGATGCCAGGCATTTCGTAAACACTCTGGGCGCAGTAGATAAGCCAAAGGGCAATGCAGAGAATTGGTAATGGGTTGAACCTGCAAGAAATCTGAGGTATCTTCTGCAATCTTGTCTGATAGGGACATGCAGGTATGCCTCCTTGAGGTCCAATGTTACCAGCCAAGACTCCTTGCCCAGCGTGGGAAGAAGCTGCTGTAATGTGAGCATCTTGAATTTTGGCACCTGTAGATATGTGTTTAGGATGGATAGGTCTAAGATAGGTCTCCAATCTTTGTCTTTCCTTGGTACCAGGAATAGTCTGGAATAAAACCCTTGACCTTGTTCTTTTGCAGGTACCTCTTGAATTGCTTTCATGTCCATGAGAACTGAAATTTGTTTTTGTGCCTCTGCCCTTTGATTTTGTGGCAGGTTTGGCATGCCTCTCATTTTTGGAAGGGTGTGAAAGTGGAACCTGTAGTCTCTGTCTATAATGTCCAGAATCCATTTGTCTTTTGTAACAATATGCCGATTTTTTGAGAATATTGTCAGTTTTCCGCCCAAAGGTGCTACCGTTAAAGTTTTGCTTGGCAGGTGTAGGGGGAAGTCATTGTGTCTGTTTTCTAAAAGACTGTGATCTACCTTCTCCACCTCTTGGGGTTGGTGCTTGCCACTGTCTGGCTCTGAAAGATCCTTGAGGTTGCCCTCTACCCCTTGGATGCCTGTATCTGCCCCTTTGAGGTCTGTCAGTGGCTGGAAAGGACCAATTTTTTGAAGGCCAGTTTCTGCTGAAACGTGGAGGCTGTACCTGCAGGAAATCTTTCACTGTTTGCATTGATTTTGCTTTTTCCTCCATTTTCTTTAGCACCTCCTCTGCTTTAACACCAAACAATACATCTTTTGAAGGGTGCATCTAATAATTTAGCTTTGACATGATCTGGTAAGGTTTGCCCTTTGAGCCAAGCATGCCTACGATAACAGACCCGTAACAGCAGCTCTACATGAGGCCTCTAAAGCATCAAAACCACACTGCAAGGTATGTTTACCCACTTGCTCTGCACCATGCAACAAATCCTGCAACTCTTTTAAATCTGGTTGTTCTGGTTGTGTCATTTTGCTTTTCAGCTGAGATATCAAAAACTGTTGATACTTTAACATATGGAACTGACAGTTTAATGCCCTCATGGTTAAAGTGGCTGAGGTGTACACCTTTTTACCCCACCTTTCTATAGATCTGGAATCTCTCTCTGAAGGTAATGGGTTTTTAGCAGTAGAGGCCTTAATTCCCTTGGGACCCTGTGAAATAGTTTCTGGGTCAGCAGTATGGCTTTTATATAGGAACTGGTGAGAATCAGGAACCCGGTAATACCTGTCTGGTTTAACAGGAGCTGGAGGCAAAGAATCAGGATTAAGGCTGGCTTCTGTGTACACATCATCCAATATATCTAAAACAGAAGGGATAGCCAGAGGCCTATGCTGGGGTAGCAGAAGAAATTCCCTGAGCCTTTTCTTGGAATCTGAGTAATCTTGGCCTTCCCAGTGAAAGTGTTCCCTCAATGTATGCAGGGATTTCCTAAAAGAGAAGTCCTCAGGGGGGGAGACCGAGGGAATAGACTCCTCTGCATCAGAGTCTTCGAATGGAGAATAGGCACAATCCTGGTCCTCAGATAGTTCTGAGGCAATAGAAGCTTGATCTCAGGAAGGATAGTCTTCCTCTAATCTGGGCCTTTTGACAGAGGGGGGTTGAGAACCCCTGATAAGAGTAATCAAATCCTCAGCCATTTTAAGCATCTGTTTTTTAGGCATGGAGCCTTGAAAGGGTGTCTGAGGAACCTGTTTTTTGGTTTTCATGGCTGTTTTAGATTTAGTGAAGACTTTAATAGAGAAGGAGGAAGGCCTGAAGACCCCTTGAGAAATGGCAGGCCTGTCTAAATTCTGAGTTTCCCTGCCAAGAGCGGCATCGGTATCTGTAGTAGGAATGGGGGCCGAGGAGCCTGCAACCTCGGGCATTGAAGACACTGGAAATGCATTGTCATCGGTACTCAGGGGCTGCGTAGGTGCCTCGCTGAGTACCGGAGAACTGGTAGTCGGCCTAAGCGTGGTATCAGTAGGTGGTGCGGACCTCATATGCCAGTCCTTATCTTTGCGTTTTTTGCTCAAAACTGGAGTCGGGGTATCCGACGACATAATATAATTACATTTTTTGCCAAAAAAGTGAAGGGCGAACTCCGCCCGACGCTTAATAGTGCGTTTGTTGAATCTAGCACAAAAACGGCAGGCCAAGACATCGTGGTCTGGGCCTAAGCAAGGTATACAGTAAGAGTGGAAATCCTTATGCGGTATTTGCTTCCCACATGAAATACAATTATTAACTTTGTCTGACATCGGTCTGAGGCAAGAAAAGTTTCCCCAACGGGGTACTTAGCTTTCAAGAAGACTTCGGCTGAAATACTTTCGTAAATCTTAGGAGCTGGCCGACCGGCACTTGCGAACTGCTTCTGCTTCGGGCACCGTGCGGCAAGAAAGACTGAAGAAAATGGTGTAGGCTGCCTCTTTTATACCCCTGCCGCACTGACGTCAGGGAAGAAGCGACGACAACCGACGCCGGACCTAGACTTTGGAATTCGGCCGACCGAGGACCCGCCTGACAGCAGGATAACCCATCTGTTATGACGGCAGCTGTATGCACGATGAACATCCACAGGGAGGTAGCCAATCGGGTATCAGCAGCAGGACAGGAAGACATAAAATAGGATAGTAGGAAAGTAGAAACAGCAAAGACAACAGGAAAGGGTGAACAGAAGAAAGCGCTAAGACCAACATCAGTACTGTGCAAGGAGCACAACAAGCAGCACAAAGCATGAATTTATAGTGCTAGCTAATACCCCCACTCATCACTCATGCAGGAACAGTGGCAGCCTGGAGCAACACTGTAAGCAAAGTACGATGCACAACCCATGCTAGAGCACAGGAAGTTGCTGAATAGACTAGCTCAGGTTAATATGTGACAACACCCAGAGAAGGAAGAATTAGAAAATTTTGCAAGAACGGGAAATTAGGGAGAAAGTGGGCTGAATAATAGGCCTGGCAGGTAAAACAATGGATAGTAGTTAAGAGAAGGAAGAAGAAATACAGCAGGGCAGCTGGATTAAGGACAAAAGAAGGAGGAGGAAGAGAGAGGTGGGCAGGTACTCAGGTTACAGGGCAAGTGAGTGGATCAGGGAACTACAGGCCAGTAAGTCTGACTTCAGTGTGGGCAAAACAATGAATACAGTTCTGAAGGGGATCTACAGGGATGCTGGCATAACGGTTAAGGTATTTGCCTTACAAACCCAAGGTGCAGGGCTTGGTTTTCATTTGGGGTAATTGGTTAGACTTAAAATAGCCCATAAAATGCAGTTAGCCTTGTGCTAATTTATGAATCTATGAAATCGAGGCTTAGAATTGTTCTTGAGGAAAAGTGGGGTGTTCTATGAAATCAGCATGAATTCACAACAGGTAGGTCCTGTCAGACTAATCCATCACAGTTCTATGAGTATTACCTAATTCTACAACTGGGCCATCAGGGAGGCAGACAAGAGATAACCCTTTGGACGTGGTCTGTCTGGATTTCATCTAGGCCTCTTACTTTGTCCAAAAAGTACAGTTTTGTACCTACCATAAATGTAGATGTTCGAGTGTACACCCTGCTGCAGTCATCACACTTGGGTTATCCTGTCGTCAGGCGGTCCTGCAGTCGGCCGGAATTCCAAAGTCTTGGTCCGGCGTCAGTTGCTGTCGCTTCTTCCCTGACATCAGTGCGCCAGGGGTATATATAATGCAACCAACGCCATTTTCTTCAGTTTTTCTTGCCCCAGATGTCAGGTGCCCCCAAAAAGGTGGTCAGTAATTAGTACCAAATTGAGTACACTTTGCACAAACACAAAATCCCTTCAGCTATAAGCAAATACATCAGGAAGGAATTGTTGAGATTTAGCCAGTTAGATCAGACGGGATGGAGGGAGGGTAACCTGGACTGCAGCAGGGTGTACACTCGAACATCTACATTTATGGTAGGTACAAAACTGTACTATGTTCATCGTGTTACCCTGCTGCAGTCATCACACTTGGGTTGAATCCCAAAGCTAAGGATGGGTGGAGGAATCATAGAGGGTTAGAGGAGGCTAGAAGACCCTGCAGAACTGCAGTGGCGAAGCCTGCCCTAGTCTTAGAGTAAAGTGTTAAGTGATAGTGTTTGGTAAAGGTGTGTACTGAACTCCAAGTTGCAGCTTCCAAAATCTCCTTGGTTGGAACTCCCCTGAGAAAGGCTGTAGAAGTAGCTGTTGCCCTGGTAGAGTGGGGCCTAATGGTAGCAGGAACTGGTTTTCCATGATGGGTATAGCAGAAACGTATGCAATGACCTATCCATTTGGAAATGGTTTGTTTTGATATAGCCTTCCCTTGTGAAGCTGTAGCATAGGATACAAAGAGCTGGTCAGACTTTCTGAAAGCCTTAGTTTTGTCCGAGTAGTAACGAAGTTGCCTGTGAATGTCCAAGGAATGCAGGAGTCTCTCACCTTTGTTCTGTGGATTTGGGAAGAAGGTGGGTAAGTGGATGGTTTGATTTAAAGCCACACTGGAAACCACCTTAGGCATAAAGGAAGGATTAGTTCGTAGAGAAACTCTGTCTTGATGAAAAATGAGGAAAGGTTCCATTGCCATTAGTGCCTGCAGCTCTGAGACTCTTCTAGCTGAAGTTATTGCTAGCAGCAGGGCAGTCTTCCATGATAGGAAATGAAGATCTGCAGAGAAAGCTGGTTCAAAGGGAGGTAGCGTTAGTTTTTCCAGAACAAAATTGAGGTCCCATGTTGGTGTAGGTGCTCTCCTGGGAGGCCTAATGTTTTTTGCCCCACTGAGGAACTGCCTTAGAAGTGGATGCGAAAATAAAGGGTGGATCCGTGTTGTAGTAGGCTGAAATAGCTGAAGCATGGATTTTAATGGAGGAGAAAGAAAGTCCTTTATGCAACATCTCAGTTAAATACTGCAGAATGTGAGGCATGTGAGGCTGAATTGTGTCTTGGCCTTTAGCTTGGTTCCAGGCACAAAACCTTTTCCATTTGTCCGAATAAGCCTTCCTGGTGCTTGGCCTCCTAGCTTCCAGAATAACATCCATAACTGCTTGGGAAAGAGGAGCTGGCTGGTTGCTTAGTTGATTTGCCATGCAGCCAGATTTAAGGTTTTGAGCTGGCTGTGAAGAATCTGATTGTTTTGTTGTGTGAGCAAATGGGAAATTTGTGGTAATATCCAAGGTGGGCCATGGGCCATATTCCTCAATAGTGGGTACCAGTGTTGGCATGGCCAGTCTGGGGCTATGAGAATCAGTCGTGGTCTCTCCTTTTTGACTTTCAGAAGTACCTTTGTGAGGAGAGGCAATGGAGGGAAGGCATATACTGTCAGGTTTTTCCAAATGAAAGAAAGTGCGTCCACTTTCCAAGCTTGACGGTGAAGTGTCCTTGTACAAAATTTTGTTAGTTGATAGCTTTGTGAACTGGCAAACAGGTCTATGTCTGGAAGGTCCCATTTTTGAGTTATCATTGTAAATACTTGTGGATCTAGTTTCCACTCGTGGGGATCCATGATGTTTCTGCTGAGGTCGTCTGCCAATGTATTCTTCTTTCCTGGCAGGAATTGAGCTTGTAACTGAACTTGGTAAGCCAGAGCTGTGCTTAATAAGATCATTGCTTGCCTGCATAGAGGGTAGGAGTGAGTACCCCCTTGTTTGTTTATGTACCACATTACTGTGGTGTTGTCCGTCTTTATTTTAAGTTGTCCTGGATGTAATAGATTCTTGAAGGCTGTCAGAGCATTCTGTACAGCTAGCATCTCTTTTTGATTGATGTGCAGATTCCTTTGATCAACAGTCCATACGCCTTGAACGCACTGTCCTGCCATATGTGCCCCCCAGGCGTAGTCTGATGCATCTGTTGTGATAGTTTGCCTGGCTGGGGGCAAGGTGAAAGGCTGACCCTTGTTGAGGTGACATGCCTGTGACCACCATAGAAACTCCTGTTGTAGGCAGGGAATGAGAGATATCATTGTGTCCAAGCTGTGGCTGTGTTGAGACCATACGCTTTTTAAGTACCACTGTAATTTCCTCATATGCAGCTTTGCAAATGGTATTAGTAGTATGCAAGATGCCATGAAGCCCAAGGCCTGCAGAATTTTTCTTTCAGTTAATTGGGTCTTAGTTGCCATTGTTTTGAAATATTAAGTCAGTTGTAGTTGTTTGTCTGGCGTCAGATAAGCCTTCTGGGCCATTGCATTCAAGCTGGCTCCCAGGAATGTCATATTTTGTGAGGGTACTAGCTTTGACTTCTTTTCGTTTACTGTGTACCCCAGGCAATTTAGTAGATGCTTTACAAAAGCCAGATGATGTAAGAGAATGTCCTTGCTTTCTGCTTGGATGAGGCAGTCGTCCAGGTATGGGTATATTTAAATTCCTCTTTGTCTGCAGTATGCAATTACTGGTGCCAGGCATTTTGTGAAGACTCTGAGCGCAGTAGATAAGCCAAAGGGCAGTGCAGAGAATTGGTAATGGGTTGAACCTGCAATGAAACGGAGGTATCTTCTGCAACTTTGTCTGATAGGGACATGCAGGGTATGCCTCCTTGAGGTCCAACGTTACTAGCCATGCTTCCTTGCCCAACATGGGAAGAAGCTGCTGTAGTGTTAGCATCTTGAATTTGGGTACTTGTAAGAAGGTGTTTAGAATTGAAAGGTCCAGAATTGGTCTCCAGGCATTGTCCTTTCTGGGCACTAGAAAGAGTCTTGAGTAAAATCCTTGACCTTGCTCTCGAGTAGGTACCAGTTGAATGGCTCTCATGTCCATGAGAGCTGTAATTTGTTTTGTGCCTCTGCCCATTGATTTTGTGGCAGGTTTGGCATTCCTCTTTTCATTGGCAAGGTGTGAAAATGGAATCTGTATCCTCGTAAAATTATGTCTAGGACCCATTTGTCCTTTGTGACAATGTGCCAGTTGTCTGAAAAAAGTGCAAGTTTTCCTCCCAAGGGGGCTGCCAAGAGAGTGTTGCTTGGCCAGATGAGGTGCAAGTCATTGAGTTTGCCTTCTGGTAGATTGGGAACTGTCTTCTCCTCCCTTCTGTGTTGTAGTGCCCCATTGGCGAGGTTTGTACTGGGCTTGTGGTTGTCCTCTGCCTCTTGGACGTCTGTATTTACCCCTCTGTGGTCTGTCAGTAGCTGGAAAGGACCAATTTTTTGTTGGCCAGTTTCTGCTGAAGCGAGGGGGCTGTACCTGTAGGAAATCTTTGACTGTCTGCATAGATTTTGCCTTATCCTCCATTTTCTTTAAGACTTCTTCTGCTTTAACTCCAAAAAGAACATCATGCTGTAAGGGAGCATCTAGAAGCTTTGCTTTAACATGATCAGGCAGAGTTTGTTCCTTTAACCAAGCATGTCTACGTATAACAGACCCAGTGACAGCTGCTCTGCAGAAGGCTTCCAAAGAATCAAACCCACATTGTAAGGTATGTTTGCCCACCTGTTCAGTTGCATGCAACAGATCCTGTATTTCTTTCAATTCAGACTGTTGAGGGAAAGTGGTCATTCTTTGCTTTAACTGAGAGATTAGAAATTGCTGATACTGAAGCATGTGAAACTGGCAATTTAGTGCCCTCATAGCTAGAGTGGCTGAGGTGTAAACCTTTTTCCCCCACCTGTCTAGTGCTCTGGAATCCCTCTCAGAAGGTACAGGATTTTTTGCCATAGAAGCCTTAGCCCCTTTGGGACCCTGGGAGATTGTCTCTGGGTCAGCAACAGGGCTTTTATAAAGAAATTTGTGGGAATCAGGCACTCTATAGTATCTGTCAGGCTTGGCCGGAGCAGGAGGTAGAGAGTCTGGGTTCAAACTGGATTCTAAATAAACATCATCCACAATGTCTAAAACTGGTGGGATGGCAAGTGGTCTGTGCTGGGGGAGTAAAAGAAACTCTCTGAGCCTTTTCTTCGAGTCAGAGTAGTCCTGACCTTCCCAGTGAAAATGTTCCCTCATAGTGTGTAAAGTTTCCCCAAAGGAGTAGTCTTCAGGAGGAGAAGCTGAGGGAATGGAATCCTCAGCATCAGAATCTTCGTAAGGGGAGAAGGAGTAAATCTTGGTCCTTAGAGGAGTCTGAAGAAATGGACACTTGTTCAGAGGATGCATAATCTTCCTCTTGTCTAGGCCTTTTGTCAGGAGGGGGCTGGGAACCCCTGATTAAAGAGATCAAATCTTCAGCCATTTTGAGCATCTGTTTCTTAGGCATGGGGCCTTGAACAGGGGACTGAAGTGCAGTTCTTTTGGATTTAATAGGAGTCTTTGTCTTAGGATACGTTTTAATGGTGAGCGTCGTCGGTCTGAAAACGCCTTCAGAAACCAATGGCGTTTCTGCAGCACCGACATCTTTTTCAGCAATGTCGTCGGTGGGGCCTGAACAAAATGGCTGCGTTGGCCTGGTACATTCCAACAAAAGTTCCGAAGCGGTCTCGGGTTCCAGATCTGCGGTAGTCAGGGGCTGCGTCGGAGCCTCAGTGAGGACCGGAGAACCGGAGACTGGACCAGCCGAGGCCTCGGAATCTGGCTTAGGCCTGGGCTGTCTGTCCTTATCCTTGCGTTTTTTGTGCACGCCGGTAGTCGGTTGCTCCGACGGCATAGTGTAGTTAAATTTTCTACCAAAGTAGTGTCATGCGAAATCAAAGCGTCTTTTAATAGTACGTTTATTAAACCTAGCACAAAAACGACAACTAGTGACGTTGTGGTCTGGGCCTAGGCAAGGTATGCAATAAGAATGAAAATCCTTATGAGGTATTTGTTTCCCACAAGAAATACAATTGTTAACTTTTTCTGACATCGGTCTGAAGCAAGAAAAGTTTCCCCAACGGGGTACTTAGCTTTATAGAAGACTTCGGTCTGAAATTCGAATTCGAAAATCTCAGGAGTCGGCCGACCGGCACTTGCGAACTGCTTCTGCTTCGGCACCGCGCGGCAAGAAAGACTGAAGAAAATGGCGTCGGTTGCATTATATATATATACCCCTGGCGCACTGACGTCAGGGAAGAAGCGACAGCAACCGACGCCAGACCAAGACTTTGGAATTCTGGCCGACTGCGGGACCGCCTGACGACAGGATAACCCAACTGTGATGACTGCAGCAGGGTAACACGATGAACATCCACAAATTCACTGCTACATTAAGATGCCTGGGTATGCACAGTAAAATGTGTGAGTATATGCTGAAGGGGTTAAACAAAAAGAGAACAGAGGGCAATGCTCAGAAGCAACTATCATAACGTAAGAAAGTGGCGCAGAGAGTCCTGCATGCATCTGTCCTATGGCACTGTCTTTGCTGCTTTCCATGCTCCTAAGTTAACATAGATGGAAAAAGGAAAAGGTTCTATAGAGGCCCTTGTTGAGTTCCTATGACTTCCTTTACAGACACAGAATCAGCAGTAATCCAGCAAACAGTTGTCAAACCACAAAAGTCTTTTCTGGCATATAAGACCTTAAGTTTCTTGATAAGTACAGGCTAAGCGACAGTGTTAGAAGCTTTTGACATGTCGAGGAATAAAATTCCTGTTGCTTTTCATTGGCCATTCTATTGAAAACATATTCTTGGATTTTGATTAGCTCCACATCCACTCTATGTCTAGGGAAAAGACAATTCAGGATTCTTTAATGAGTATGTCAATGTCCAGAAAGGTACTCAGTTGTTGATGATCCATTTTGAACTTAAAAATAATGTGCTTGGTCACCACGAGGGGTAGAAGTGAAACTTCTGTAAGGAAGTGCGAAGGAAAGCAAATAGGACAGTACAGTATAAGCAAATACACTTACAAGCCTAGATTTTTTATGAAACTGTCTGAAGTATTAAGTATGTACTGGCATCATCCTAAACTGATGCCGGCATGAACCTAAGAATTCTTTCACTGTGCAGATTCAGAGCTCTGATCACTTTGTATTTAAAGAGAGTGTGTGTGTGTGTGTGTGTGTGTGTGTGTGTGTGTGTGTGTGTGTGTGTGTGTGTATCTGCTGAAACAAGAGGTGGAGCTGTAAAACTGGCAGAGTTTGAGTTGGAACTCCCACTACCTTTCTAAACTGATGCCTGCATGAACCCGAGAGTTCTTTCACTGAGAACATTCAGAGCTTTGATCACTTTGTGTTTGTGTGTGTGTGTGTGTGTGTGTGTGTGTGTGTGTGTGTGTGTGTGCGTGCGTGTATCTACTGAAACAAGAGGTGAAGAAATTGGACGAGTTTGAGTTGAAACTCGCACTACCTTTCTATGAGGTGAACTCGCAGTACCAAGCCTGGTACTGTGGGTGGAGTCTGACTTTCACTTCCATTTCACTTTTCTTTTCACTCCAAACTGGCACTACCATGCCTTAAGAAGTCTCACTTCAGAAACTCATCAAAAACTTGGTACATTATACTGAGTAAAGGCGTACCTCACTGATATAGCCAGGAGACGTATAGCCTCTACTTTCTTACTGCCATCTCTCCTCTCCTCTGTGCTGCCTCGATCTGCGCCGACCTTTATGTGTCATACCTGTCAAAACTTGAGTAAAGCTATAATAAAACAGGCACTTTTGCAGTGAACTATAACAATAGAATATGCCACTGGTTAGCGCTCAGAGAGTTAAACTGGTTAAAACTACCACATCACCATGCTCTTTCTCAGCTAACTACAATACAGAGACTTTTTTATAAGCCAAACAACTGCCCAACCCTTAACATCTGAACACAACACTACTCCCACAAAACAATTTTAAATTTTTGAGATAATTCACTAATTATTATAACCAAATCATGTACCACAGCAGGTGACTATATTTAAACAGTGTAACTAAATTAGGGAACCACATTCCATTACCACTGAAATCCACTCAGAATGCAAACTCATTTAAAGCACAAATAAAACTTGACCTGTCAAATCAATGGATCTAATCCTGTATATCAGGATAAATGCCGCTGTTATCTTTAGCTTGCCATATTATCAATCTGTCAGTTTTGTCTCAGTTATGCGTTTGTGCAACTGACTCTGCTAACTACCCTTACCCCCTTACCATTCCTTCACCTTCCCCTTACATCCTTCCTCAACTTTAAATAGTGTAGTGAAAATGGGTGCCTGTCTCTCATTAAAGAAGTAAATAAAATATCCTTTTCTTTTCTCCCAAATCCTAATCTTTCCTTACCCATTTCCCTTATGTGACTCCCTCTGCTTGCTTTCCCTCTTTTCCTGTCTTACACTCTCACTGCCACTTTTTAATCTGATGGAAAAATAGACTTCATATGTGCAAGGAGTTCTTTATGGCTGATAGCTGCTTTTATCGTTTTGCCACTTTTGTGGATGCATAAATGTGATGAACTGTGTTGACTCATATACACTTGTGACATTCAACAGCTGTGCTTACTGCATCACAAGCGCCACAACTAGGACAGATTCTCAGCAGAGATTGATCGATTCATTATTTTACACTCACTAAACAGCACTTTTGCTGTTTACTTAGTGTAAAATTAAATATAACAGAAAAACATGCATGTATGTTTCTGTATATGTTTCAGTTTGTGTGTGTGTGTGTGTGTGTGTGTGTGTGTGTGTTTCTGTGTATGTTTAAGTCTCTGACTGTGTGTGTGAATGCGTGCTTGCGTGCATGAAAGTGAGGTGTGTGTGAGTGACAGACAGAGAGAGAGTGACGAGTGAAAGCAATCTGACACTGGCAGCAGCAACATTGAGGAGGTTTACGTACCTCTCACCTGTTACATCAAGTAATCTGGATAAAAGCCTAAAATAAAGGGAGAACAAAGGCTCAAAACAGGAGATTTATCGTACTGTCAAGTGCCGAACAGCACCACCACCCGGTGGAGTCTCACTTCCGTTTCACTTTTCATTTCACTCCGAACTAACACTACCGTGCCTAAAGAGGTTTCACTTCAAAAACTTTATATTAACTGTTTTTATAACAAATTCCCATTACCTAGCAAACATTTAAGCAGAAATTCCCATTACCTAGCAAACATTTAAGCAGTTACTTTGCCTTGCATTATTCTTAAATGACAGTTGTGTATAAGACAAATAACTGTGAAACAAGATAAATGACTACTTCAATACACACTGCTGATATTACAGCAATAACCCACGCCTGGGTGTGGATAATGCTGGATTTACCCACAGTTGGCGTGGTTTGGTCACGAGGGCGAAGCCCGAGTGGCCAAACAAAGCCAACCGTGGGTAAATCCAGCATTACCCACACCAGAAGTGGAGTTATTATACAATGACATTATTTAAGAAAAAAATTACTTTTCTTAAATAATGGCATTGTATAATGCCTCCTTGCTGCCCTTCCGCAGCTGTCTGGTATTCTGCGGCAGTTCTGATGTACTGTGCATGCGTATGCCTATGCAGTACATCAGAGCTGTGGGCAAAAGCAAAGGAGAAAGCAAGATCTCCGTTGCTTTTTACTGTTTCGCTATGTTAAATGGGTTTAACATAGCGAGACAGCTTTAAAAAAAGCAACGGAGATGTCCGTTGCTTTTTACTGTTTCGCTATGTTAAACTCTAACATAGCGAGATGGCTTTTTAAAAAAGACTTATAGTAATGGAAAAAGTCCGGGCGACCGGACCTTTTTCAATTAGTATAAGTCGATTTACAACGTGCACGGTGACCAATCAGTGTGCACGTTTTGGAATATTAATGGGGGGTCATGGTATAATATGTATTCCTCACACAGTATTTTTGTATTAATTGCACTACAGCTTTGGAAACTGAATTTATAAATCATGCATACAACTTCCAGTGGTATTCCATGAGCACACGAGATCATTAAGTTTTCCCACTTCTTTACTAGTTTACAGGCAGGCAGTCTGGATGATGCTAGGGTGCAGCATGAAGAAAGACAAAACTGCTCTTAATCATTCAGAGTGTGGGTGTTGGAGATGTTATGCTTACTAATATAGCATTACTAACTAACATACTCTTTTGCTTCATGTACTCTTCTTGTACTGTAATAACCTGTTGTTTAATAAAATGTATCTATGAAGCTTTTCTCCCCAGGACTCCACTGAAAACGGGCTCCTTCGGCCCAATTGGACCATCCTGGCAAACAAACTTCAAATAAAATAAATAAATAAATAAATTATCAGAGGTCTGTCAGGAGGTGGGTGTGAAGTTGTTATTCTGCCAAGAATATTGACAGTGATTTTCAGAACAGTAGTCACTAAACTGTTGCGCAGATTCCATGCGAGTTCTGCAGTAACCATGTTCAATTCAGTGGTAAAAGACCTTGAATTTTGAAGAACTGCTGCATATACCACCCCCCCACCCCCACCGTCAGTAGATGGTTAATTTCTTTCCAGTACATCTTGGGAACAGAAAGTGAAGCAGCATTTACACTTTGGAAATGTTCAGATTTATGTTTTCTTGACTACTACTCTGTACATATTCTGAAGTTATTTGTAAGACAGATAGAACTGTGTGGTATATTCCACTCTGATGTCCATACCTCACACAAATGTGATGGAGGAGTAACAAGCTTCTTTTACCCCCCTTCCTTTCAGAGGGGGACTAACTGTTACAATTCTTTTGCAAAGTAGTAATGGAAAAGCTAAGTGCTCTTTTTAAAATCACAGATTGTTACACTATGTCATTTTATATACTCCGAGAGATTAATTTATCTCACTTTTCAATGTCAACTGTTTTGTTTTACTCATATTTGCATTACTGTATATAATTATAATTTTTGTATACCATGTGAGTAATTTCATTGTTTGTTGCAACTGCCTCTATACCTGGGAAATATTTTGCAAAGGTTCCTTGGACCAGTTCATTCCCCCAGTTAACAAGCTTAAATAAACAAATAAAGACTGACAATGTGTGAATCAGTGTCCAGTCTTTGAATAGGAACAGCATAGTGACAGAGTTCCACCAGGCTCACTGCATTTCCAGCAGCTAAAAGTTCACTAGTCTCTCTCTTTCTCTTATAAACTACTCTATGTGACAAAGGGTGGATTAAGAATTGGGTAAAATGAAGCATTCAGTCCACCTGATTTTCTCTTGTGTTTCATTAATAATAGGAAAAGAAGCACAGAAGTGCAAACTTAAAAAAATAAGGTCTGCTCTCCCATGACCATGAACCAACTAGATAACTTTGAACTCTATGAGACAAAAGCACCATTGCAGAAAATACTTAGCTTTACTGATCCATTCTAAAGTGTTACGGAAAAGTTTGGAGGCAAGCTGGGTTTGTATTATGTACCAAATAGATTGAACCTTTTGTCTATCATGAGGTACAGTGGTGAATACAACTTTGCTGTCAGCTTCATATGCAGTGGAGCTTTCCTCATCAAGGTCGACTGTAAATATTCACTGACAAGCCAGAACATGACACCTCCTACCAAACCACTTTTACCATTCCTGTATAGTCAATACTTACTTTCTGTACTTTTCCATGGATTGTACAAAACAAAATTCATGTTTCAGACATTTTACTGGCCTTCAATCTATAAACAATAAAAATGCTTTCCTTCACAAATTAAAACTTCACCTACCATCCAAATGGAAATGTGTACTTGACATTCCTGTGCTCAGTTTGTTTCATACTACTTCAACCTCATTAACCCATCCACCTGTAACCCCCACTAACACAATCTACCACAACGTCCTCCTGTAGTCAGCTTCTATACTACTATCTACTCCCTTAACTGTTTACCTATTCACCTGAACTAAAAGCTACCCGAGGAATCATAACACTGTATAAAATTGTGAATATTTCTATTTGTATACACGACTATATGCTTTCTATCTATTGAGTTTCAGAAAATGTAAATCTTTCAAGTTTCCTCTGATGTACTATTAACACCTTGCACACCTTTCATTAGTTTTTGTCTTCATTTTGGAGCTTTCCCCTGAGCCTTCACTAGAAAAGGGCTTTGGCTCAGTCAGTCCATCCCAGTAAACAAATGCAATTAATTGATTACTCAATCACTTGGTAAACAAATGTAATTAATGAATCAATAAAGTAATTAATAAGACTGTATTTAGTGTCTAACAGATGCATTAATGCTTAGCATTTTATTATTTGCACTTCTCATATTTTCTATTAATTTTGAGGTGAAACTGGAAAGAATAAAAGTTTAACAAAAATATTGAGGATTGTTAGAAAATCTTTAAGTATTTTGACTATCTTACACTAGCTTTGTTAAAAGAAAATCACATAACAGACCTGAGAATAAATATCCCATTTGGTGGACTAGTACAATCCCCAAGTGCCATGCTGAGAAAAAGGCACTATGGGGGCTTGATGTAGGAGGTTTCCATGTGTAGATTACAAAAATAGACATTCTCAAGCTAGTAGGGAATTAGGGATGACCACAAGAATAGGAAAGGCATGGTATGAACTCAAACTGTTACATTACAGTAAAGAATAGAATTAAGTGTTTTATAAACATGTGAAGCAATACAGAAATTTAAAGACTAGTAAGATAAATCTTAGTATAAACAACCATTACATCTGACCCTGGCAAACCTGCAGATTTTTTTTTTTTGTGAAAATGTTTTGGGTTATAAATATGGAAAAAATACCACCCATTATAGAAGATGTAATGGACACAGCAGTTTGTCCTCACATCTCTACATCAGACGTAACATCAGCAGTGGCTGGTGTAAGATAAAATACCTCTGCAAGTCCTGACACCTTGAATGGACATGTTTTTGTCCTAATTCATTAAATCCCTATATTCATAACTCACTTGTTTCAACTAATACTGCTTACTGAAATATGTTAATAATCATTGGCTGTTCCAGTCCCAAAGGGTGACACCTCTTGGAATGCACTAGTTTAACATATCTTGCTAGCCAGGCTTTTAAAAGTGTGACTCATTCTTTGTTTCATCACTATTACAGGCAATTAAAAATACACTCCTTAACATGATTCTGTCTAAGTAACCTGATGCAGTTTTATGACATTGAGTAGTCCCATGAAATAAGGGTTCCAATGAACGCTGTTTATTTAGTTTAAACATCTTTACTGAATTATCACTTGTGTCACAGGTAAACTTACATTTACATAATCAAGCCACATTAACAAGTTTACATTTACAAACATTACACATTACATATATTTTTATACATCCTATAATCTAGGCAACATTAACATAAGTTACTCAATTCCTGCCTTCTCTTAAACCTCTTTCTTCGTCCAAAACATTCTTCTGCATGTATTGTTCACACAATTTCTATTTTTTTCTATGTAATTTACTCCTACCCTTTGCTAAAGATCCCACCTCCTATTCTTTTATCTCTGTAACAATATCTACTACTTCAGGTATAATTGGTTTGGATTTCAATTGCCTTTTTCCAGTAATTGCTTTTTTTGGCAGCTACTAGAATCAAACTTAACAAGGCCTTACTATAGTCTAGGCAATTCAGATCCTGTATCCAAGCTCAAAAAGACACAATTTCCTTACTTAAACTTATTTGTTCACCCAGTATTCCCAACAGAGTAGTCTGTAGGGAATTTTTGAGTCTTCCAATTCATTACATTCCCAAAACATACATACCCAGTTGCCTCTTTTCCTCATCACACCGATATTTGCCATCTACCCGAAGAAAAATTATTTGGAGTTTACTCAGGGTATAAAAGTATCTGTGTAAACACTTTCGGGCAAAATTCCTATATTGTCTAGATTTTGTTGCATATTTGAGAGCCACACATATGTCCTCCTATTGTTTCTTTGTGAATTACATATGTAATCTCTCTTTCCAATCTTTTCTGACTGATTCCAATAGTTATTGTGCAAAATTTTATATGGCCCACTAATTATCCCTTTTTTTACAGCAGCTTCTGTTCTAGATTAAATTAAAAGCTCAGCAAGTGCAGGTCTTTCATTTAGGATTCTCCTATCCCTTTCTCTTTGTCTATACTCTGAAATCAGTCCCTGATAGGGAAGGCAATCACTAGTCTGCAATCCAAATGTCTTCTTGGGCTCTTCCCATTCTATTACCTTTTATTCTCTAATTATTTGTTCCCAATGCCTTGGCTCTTTTGTGAGCTTCCTCCAGTAAATTCCAGCCCCCTCTTGTCTCTTCTCTGTACCCATAACTGCAGTCATCTCTATCAGCTGAAAGGATACGGTTTATTTTGATCTGTAAGGAACTTTTTGATACTGTTCCACATGATAAGATCCTACAGGTTATGGGAACCTTGAATATTGGCTAGAGCAATGGTTGAGTAATAGGAAAATATAAATTCAGGGTTAGGAACAGACTGTCAAACAAAAGGACAGTTAATGTGGGTATGCCACAAGGATCAGAACTAGGGCAATTTTTATTTGGTTTACTTGTGTTCACTTTTTCATCTAGTGAGGGCATTTGCATTAGTAAATGTACAGAAGATGCTATAGTCAGAGCAACAGTGAGGAAAATTAAAGAACAAAAGATCCTACAAATTTTTTCAAAATTCCATATATTGGGCGAATATCAACTTTGTGGTCTTTAAACCATCTAAATATAAAGTGATTCACTTTAGTATAGGAAACATCAATTACTCATATGCATTAAATCAAAAATGGATACCTAGGTCTAACAAGATAAAAGATCTATGAGTTGTGTTTGATGACCATCTTAGTTCTGAAGCCCACTCTGGTTTCACTAATGCTTTGTTATGGTGTCATGATAAACACTCCAATTTATCAGTATAGAGATTAAATGTATTGATATCTCTTTACAAATCATTAAGAAGTGGATACATTTTTATATATAGACTTAAAAATCACAAAAGAAGGTTTGAGAGAATAAAAAAAAAACGTTTACGAGAGAGACAGGCTTGGACACCTTGATTACAATGACAAGTTCAAAACATTGAAACAATAGTTGGTGTATTACAGATATCTTAGAGGAGAGGTACGTCTGATATACAATTTCCTTAAAATTAGTTACTGGCTGCCGCATTTAGTATTCATTTTTAGACACATCTAAGACAGACATAGAATAACAATCTAGTTGAGTTTCCCATTGTTGGGATCAGATTAATGAACAGAAGTTTTACATTTTTTGGCGGGTAAGACATGAAATTCTCTACCACAAGAAATTAGAAAAGTGGCATCTTTGACTGTGTTCAACGTCCAGCTGGATGGAAGGTGTAGGGATAGTGTGCATAAGAAGTACAACTGGGTACTAACTCTTACATAGCTTCCTAGAAGGCTTCGAGCTAACTGAATTACCACATCAAAAGTTCAACTCTGAACAGCTCAGGGTCCAACAGAAACCAGAAAAGTGGGGGGCTGTGAATGATTTCAACAACTGCATTCCTGGGCATTGAAACAGACTCACAGAAAAAGGTGTTCAGGTACAATGTGACAAACTACTGGGTATATAAAAAGCTTTAAAACTACAAAAGATGGTAGGACATTTAAATTCTTGATGCACTTAATACCCGTGGGTCACTTCCTGTTGTACAGGTAAGGAAAACAAGTAGCATTATAGGAGGAAATTAACCAAGGATGTGAAAAACACAGGCAAAAAACATTTATTTGATGCATATTGTGACAAGTATGTGGCCAAAAGGGTTGTGATCATGCAAATGGAGCTACCTCAATGATGCCATCAGAAATGAAGGTTAACAGTTTGCTTGCTATATGCAGGAACAATGATCTGAGAATGATGTCTGCCATCATTTTTAGAGTGTGGCTTTATAACACACATTTCATTATTTGAATTCTCCCTTGGATTATGACAGCAGAAACATGGGGAAAAACCTTAAGGACAAAGCAATTCTCTTTTAATCAGCTGTCAAGGGGTGGTGCATATGTATCAGTGATTATTTGTGGGATCAAAAGCAGAGTGGCAAACTAATACCATGTATCATATTAATGTTTTAAAATGTTTATCAGGCGTACACTTTCTTCACTCATACATCTTAAGTAGCCACTCAGTGAAGTACATTTGTTCAATCACTTTCACATGAAATATCTATGTGCTGTAACTATCTTTGTACTATTATTACTTGCAGCCACAACATTTCCCTGATGAAAAGCTTTTCTGTAATACCCTGGAGCAAATGCAGAACATGTCAGCGTTACCTGTTTTGGCCTAAGTACATCGATATTTTGGTTGTTTTGGCCTAAGTACATCGATATTATCTATATATGTACACGCATGCACATATCCAACTATGTCTGTATGTATCCATGCTTTGTTTTAGTGGTTTGAACATAATAACCAAGGAGACTCTGGACAGGTAATTTATTCTTTCTTTTTTTTTTTTTTTTTTTTGAACATTAGGCAATGTCAGAGCCACACAAATCCCAGACAAGGAGTATTTAAGGCTCTACAAAGTTCTGGCACATATAGGCATTGTGGACAGATATGGATTGTACTGGAAAGGTATTAAGAGCATGCTGAAAGTAAATACACAGTAAAGGCTCATGTTGAGCTGTTTTTCTTTTTTTAATTAGAAGTAGTGATAAAATAGCAACCTCTGCTGAAATTAAAACAGAAAAAAAGAGAAAAATGACTTGCCTTCCCTAACTGGGATAGATAACAGAGTATAGGCAAATGTAATGGAGAGGGAAGGGTTAAAATGAAAGACCAGCTCTGGTAGAGATTTTAATTTAGTCTAGAACAGAAGTTGTTGTTATAACAGGGATAATTAGTAGTGCATATAAAAATAATCAATCAGAGGAGGTTAGAAAAGATTGAGAAGAGAGGAAAAAGGGGGGGAATATTCGAAAGAATAATGAATTGGAGAACATCTGCATGGTTCCTAGGTATGCAACAAAGCCCAGAAAGTTTAGCATTTTTGCTTTAAAGTATTTGCATTGGTATTTTTACAACTCAAGTACACATCAGAGACTATTTACTCAGGTGTACAGCAAATGTTGGAGGTGTGATGAGATGGATAGAGGTAGCATGTTTTTGGGAAGGTAATGCATTGGCAGATTTCAAAAATTCCCTATAAAGTATTGTATTAGAAACTGACATGCAGTAGGTGGTGGACTGGACACTTAATTGGCCACAGGTGTGAGCATGTGTGTGTGGTGTGGAAGAACTACTGTGGCAGGGCTAGCCACCAGGCGGTGTAAACCTTGGCTCTAGATGACTGTCGCTGTTAAAGTGACACCCGAACCCCATGTGTAAAAAAATGGGAAAAAAGGGTTGTGGATGGATGGATAGGGGTGGAACAAATGAGTGTAGTTATGGAAGTGATTCTTTTGAGTTGGGCTATAGAATCTCAATTTACCACACATGGTAATGCTTTACTTAGTTTTGTGTTACTGGCTGCTAAAAAAAAACAATTACTAGAAAATGGAAATTAAAACCCAAACCAACTATAACTGAAGTGCTGAATATTGTAAATGAGATAAAAGAACCAGAGATAGAGTCTTTAGAAAGGAAAGCAGCAAACTACACATAAATAAATTAAACTGGTAGGAACAATACATGCAGAATAACATTCAGGAGGAGGAGTATTAGTGAGACTTTAGGGAAAGCATACACTGGCAATTTTATCTCATGCTGGACTGAATGACAGTTGTTAAAAAGAAAATGTATGTGTATAGTGTATAAAAATGAAAGATGTTTGCTATAGTTTGTTTTCTATTATTACATGTTTACCTATGTTATTGTCTATAATGATTTAATAAATAAAAATGCAATAAGATGTTCAAAAAAACATGAGTGCAGCTCAGTAAAATTCAACCTTTGACTGGTGAAAATGTAAAGTATATAATACTATCTCAGTCGTAATGTCAGGACTGTATGAAGGAATTTCAGTGGCCATGGTGCAAATGGTTATATACAACTACTAAAGGGAAATCACAGCAGACAGTCTAAATTCTGCAACAATACTCACACTGCTGGACTCTCAGTAAGACAGGAATTTGGTTGCCAATTGTGAATGTAAAAAATACAGCATTGCTGTAATGTAACATGTGCAGTCACTAGCTGCACTCCAGCAAATATTGAAAGTCCAAAGCATAAGAAACAATGGCTGTAACTCTCAACCAAGACTCATCACCTCAGTTATCCCTGAACAAGACTGACAGCACTCAAGGCAAGCACATACAGGTATTTGCTTGACATTTGCACAGAAGGTCTGTGCTGCAGTCCTTTAAAGAGACAACAGAGCATGCCACTACCAAGGATTCCAGTACGACAGACAAGCCTTCATAATCTCTATAAAAGATACTGAGTGTCTCCATTAATTGTCTTTGACTGACATTTTTAATGAGGGAGAGCATCTGTTCACTTTCTGCATCCTATCCACTCTGACCTTACACTAACCCTCCTTCGCTGCAGAGATGTGTGACCTTCCACCTTCTCCTCTCTAAGGGATTTTGGGATAACGATCAGAAAGTAGGGCAGAGTTCAGAGGCTATTAACAGAACAAAACATTTCTGACTTTGCTAAAAAATGAAACAAAATATACAGTAACTAGACAAACATATAAATTACTACCCCACTTTGAAGCACACAACCGTGAACACTGACCAGCACCTGAAGTACTATTAACAGAAGTACTTCATTATCCCCAAACATATGCAACTATTAATTTTAGCCAGAAAACTAGTTTTCATCAAAATTACTTTCCACGTCAGGGCACCCACTAGAATTAAAAAAGATTATTTTCATTTAGCCACTCCCGTCCCCACAAATAACCCCACAAGAAATTATTTTCCTGAGGTCAATGACCATTCTTTAGGCTTGAAGCCACTAACTAGTTCTAACTTCCTGTCCGATATTCAAAAAATAACCCACTGTAATAAAAAGCAGAAAGGAATTTCAAAAATTAGTTAACTGCGCAAATTTCATTTTGTACCCTTAGTGAGTTAAGAAAAGGTTGGTACTTTCATAGAGGAGCTAGGAAGCCACCTCCCATGAAAATCATTGTATTGTATAATAGATAAACATCTCTTCTGTTGATAAGTGATTCAGAATGCATTAAAATTAACAGCTAAGCCAAAAAAAAAACATGAACAGCTAAACTTCTTAAAATATAATGCATGTTATCATCAAACTGTCTATATCTGCTTAGTCGATTTGCAAAGTCTTTGAAGACATGACAGGATTTTATGCCACTACACAAACATAAAATGTGGTCATTATTACCATCCAAACTACCTCTGTTGTTTTCATCTTTACTCTTTAGGAATACTGCTAGCTTTGCTTCTCATGATAATAAGATGGCACCAGTGAGGAACTGGTTCTAGTAAAGTGGCGTTGAATTATGATATGTCAAACGAATGATCCAATAGCAGTGCACAGCCAAGTGAAGCTCTGGAATGGGCCTTAATTACTTTGATTTGCTGGAACCAGTAGAACATGCGGGAATGGATGACTCAGGTTAACTTGAACAGCTGACACAGAGGTATTGAAATGATCAAGTGCCAAAACAAGACAGCTAGCAGGACAAGGAAGAAGAGGTTTCTACCTGCTCTCCTTTCCACAGGGGTTAGCTCAGACCATGTGTCAGTGAACAGTGAAAAGCCACAGGTCAGGAAGCCTGCAAGAGCCAGTTCTAGGGCTTTGAAAAACCTCCTTGCAAGGAGGAAAATCAACCAAGGGCCTGGCCCACTTACTTTGTCCTTCACTGCCCAGCCACTGCAAACAACATGAGTCAGCAGGTTTAGCCAAGCTAACTGGGGCAGGGGGTGGAGTGGAGGCATGAAAAAATACTGGTTTGGACAGGTACACTTTGTCAGCGGGAAACATGAGCAACTTGAGTATTACAGTGTAAGGCTATAAAGTAGCACTTGAGTATTGGGCTGGGGGATGTTCAGCAGTGTCACAGACTTCAGACATATGAAAAAAAATTAAATCAGTGGCATAGAATCACAAAGGTGCAACACTCTCAAAGGTGAGTATATTAAGTAGGCAGCAGATGGCACAGCCCCTTCCCACAAAAAAAGAAGTTATGTACTCACCATAACATTCCATTTTTGTAGTCCATCTCACCCTTCATTCTTACATATGGGATCAGAGCTGATCCTCGGCTCTGACTTGGCCTACTTACAAGCTGGAAGTCTTCTAGTTGGCTCGTGGCTAGGTAGGTATCCCATGGTGTACCAGTACAATCCCCAGATCTTGTTTGCTGCTAACTAGGAGAGATAATAACAAATATACCAAAAAAGCCAATACTTAAAGGTCTCCATAAAAAAGGAATAATAATATTTTTCTGTCTCCAGATACTTCCAGGTTGGGGGTAGGAGGATGGGTTCGTAAGAATGAAGGGTGAGATGTACTACAAACATGGAACGTTATCATAGCTGGCCTTAGGAATAGGCCAACTAAGCGGCCGCCTAGGGCGCCGCTTTAGTAAGGGCACTTTTCCAGTATTTATTTGGTGTAGGTAGACCAGGATGGGGGCACTGGGTGGTGTGGTGGGGGGTGCCGTGGTGCTCTTTTGCCTAGGGCACCAGTTGACCTAAGGCCGCTCCTGAACATTATGGTGAGTACATAACTTTTTTATGTTCTGTAGTCCTATCTCACCTTCATTCTTACATATGGGACAGCAACCCCAGCACCTTATTCTTGGGTGACTCAAGTAAAAATACTCCTGAGTACCGTGCAACCAAATGATGCTCTACCCCTGGAGGTTAAATCTAATTTGTAATGAGTAATAAAAGTGTGAGGGGCAGCCTACGTAGCTGCTGCACAAATATTTTCAAGTGGAACCCTGGCTCGAAAGGCTGCAGAGGTAGACTGAGATCTAGTAGAATGAGCTTTGATTTTAAAAGGTGAAGGTCTACCCTCAGAATTGTAAACATAAGCTATACAGCTAGAAATCCAATTAGAGAGTGTCACCTTGGAAACTGGTAAGACTGGATTCAGAGAAGGAAATGAATAACTGATCTGATTTCCTGATTTCCTTAGTCCGGTGCAAATAAAAACATAATTGTCTATGGACATCCAGCTGGCGAAACCTGTATTCAGCTGCATTGAAATGATTTGGAAAGAACACCGGAAGCTCTATGGATTGATTCAAAGTGGCATGGGAGCAGACCTTCGGGACAAAGGAGTGATTAGTACGAAGGGACACCCTGCCCTTGTGAAAAATCAGATAAGGGGGTTTTACAGACAATGCTTGCAACTCTGACACCCATCTGGCCGACGTGATAGCCACCAGAAACAAAGTCTTCCAAGACAGGAATTTCAAAGAAGATGAATGAGAAGGCTCAAAGGGCAGAGAAGTCAATTTGGATAAAACAAAATTTAAATCCATTGAGGCAATAGGTTCTTGATAGGGGGGTCTTAACAAAGTGGCACCTTTAAGGAAGGTTTTGCACAGCTTATGTGACATCAGATTAGAATCTTGAAAACCTAGATGAAAGTCTGAAATCACTGCCAATTGAACTCTGATAGTGGTAGCCACAGATCCCTGGTGAAAAAGCTCAGACAGGAATTTCAAAACCACTGATACAGAGGCAGTGTAAGGGTCAACATTCATTTTTTTCTGTCCAGATAGAGAATCTTCTCCATTTACTGGAATATAGTCTCCTAGTGGAAGGTTTATGAGAAGACATAAGGATATGAGTCACGGAGGGTGAGACGTCATGAAGCCTGACTAGGGATGGAACTGGAGCAGCCACGCTGTCAAATTGAGGGTGTGTAAGGAGGGATGAAGCGAACCTGACATGTGAGTCAACAGGTCTGGAGCTGGGTCCAGGATCCAAGGATCATCCAGGAGAAGAGACCCGAGGAAGGGGAACCAATTCTGAAGAGGCCAGTAAGGAGCAATGAGAATAAGTTTGCTTCCCAGCCGTTTCGCTTTCTGAATAACCTTGGGAATGAGAGGAAAGGGAGAAAAAGCATACAGGAGACCCAGTGGCCAATCGTGAACAAGTGCGTCTCTTGGTGACTCCCCCGGAGGGGGGATGAGGGAGAAGTAGCTGCTGCATTTGGCACTGATTGGACTGGCAAAGAGGTCTCAGCAAGGCTGTCCCCATCTGCGGAAAATCTGTTCCGCTGTTTCCTGTTTCAGAGACCACTCGTGAGGCATAAGGGTTGCCCTGCTGAGCTTGTTGGCTATCACGCTGGTTGTCCCTAGAATGTGCGTTGCCACCAGAAAATGCTGAGAAGCTATCGCCCATTTCCAAACTCACATGGCCTCTCGACAGAGTGGGTAAGATCTGGTTCTGCCCTGTTTGTTGATATACAATACTACCGACATGTTGTCTGACTGTATAGCAATAGTCCCCAGAGGCAGAAAGTCGTGGAGTGCTTGCAACGCCAAGAGCACTGCCCTCATCTCTAGAACACTGATATGCAGGTGAGCCTCGTGATCTTGCTGTGTGCCTTGGACAGTCCTGCCAAGATAATGCTCCTCCCCTATATGTGAGACACCCGTAGTCACAGTGGCAATGGGTTGGTGAGGAACAAAGGAGGTGCCCGTGGTTAACTGATTGGGTAGTGTCCACCAAAGGAGGTCCTTCTTGCAAGATTCTGTCAGTAGAATGTGATGAGATAATGGGAGGTGCTGAAAAGACCACTGGGACAAAAGGAGCCACTGAAGAATTCTCATGTGTAGCCTGGCTAGTGGCACTAGTAATATGGTGGAAGCCATGGTCCCTAGAAGCTGCAGAATAGTCTTGGCTTTGACCTTTCATAAGGGGAGAAGACGTTGAATTTGAAGAACCAGATTCTGTGCCCTTTCGGCAGGAAGACGAGCCAGCATATCTACTGTGCCTATCTCTGCGCCTATAAAAATCACAGATTGAGAGGGCAATAAGGCAGATTTTTCCCAATTTATAGAAATTCCCAGCTGGGCACAAAGCTGAACAGTAGCGTCCCTGGTCTGAAGAAGCAGATGCCTGGTGGGGGCAGTAAAGAGCCAGTCGTCCAGATATGGAAACACCTGGAATCCTCAACGTCTCAGGTGAGCTGTCACTACTGCCATACAGTTGGTGAACACCCTGGGGGCTGTGGTGAGACCAAAGGGCAGAGCACGAAACTAGTAATGACTTGCACCCAGCCAGAAGCGTGGATGACTCCTTGACGCCCTGTCCATTTTTATGTGGTAGTAGGCATCTTGGAGATCTATTGAGCACATCCAAATGTCTTTCCCTAACAACGGGAGTATAGACTGCAGTGTCACCATCCAGAACTTGTCCTTCTTTGCTGATTCGTTTAATCTGCTGAGGTCCAGAATGGGCCTCCAGTCTCCTGTACATTTTGGCACTAAAAAGAATCTGGAGTAAGTTCCGGATCCTATTTGGTCTACTGGGATGGTTTGGATGACTCTTTTTGACAGCAACTTGTTGAACTCCACAGTTGCCTGATCCCTGTGACTGGGTGGAACATTCGGGATCTTCTTGGGAACAACAGGTGGAAGAGAAAAGAGTATGACATAACCTCTGGTAATAATTCTTTGTACCCACTTGTCTTGAGTGACACCCAGCCAGGCTTCTGGATACAAAGAAATGCGACCACCGACCGGCCCCAGAGAAGCACAGTCGGGCCCCACATCAGGAGTACTGGTAAGGCCGGCCCCGAAAGGAATTGTGACCTCACTGGTTTTGCGGACCGCCCCTGCCTCTAGGGCAACGTCTACCATTTCCTCCTCCTGTACCTCTAAAGAAGGAGTCACCCTGTGCATCCTGGCAAAACCTCTGGGACTTCTTGAACCACATTTTACCACCCCTCTGACCCTTAGGGTATGGTCTAGAGGGAACAGTAAAATGTACTCCCATGGCAGAGAGTGTTTTTCCTTCTTGCTCGCACCGGGTGAGTGCGTCCTTTAACTTGGGTCCAAACAATGGGGAGCCGTCGAAGGAGGCATTGGTAAACGTAGACTTGAATGGTTCCGCAAAGTTACACAAACGCATCCAGGAATGACGCCTTAGGGAAATTCCTGAACCTGCTGCTCTACTCACTCCATCGGCTGCATACAAAATAAGCCACATGGAAGAGTTGACGATAAAGTTCAAGGTGGACAACTGGGCAGAAACCTTGTCAGGGACTCCCTCAGTACATGTACCTTGTAGAGAATCTTCTAACTCTTTAAGGAGATGTCTCTGAAGCCTCGTGAAGTGAGTAAGGTAGTTTAGCGATCTAAGGGTAAATGCCGCTGAACTAAAGATACGATTCCCGTATCTGTCCATTGTTCGAGACTCCTTATTTGGCAGATGAACAGAAGAAGTCTCAGCTAGCTACTTCTTAGTGGCCGCCCCCACCACCATGTCATCTATGGGAACACCTTTAGACAAAAAATCTTTCTCAGGAGGGGCAGAAAGAAACTTATTCGGTCTCCTGGGGACTGGCTCCATGGCATCAGGAGTACCCCACACCTTCCGACTAACTAGCTCCATAAGTTCGTTGAAAGGTGGAGACACCCAAGAGGCTGAAGGTTGAGACCAGAAGGCCTTCAGGTACACCGACTCCTCATCAGAAAGGGTGACAGTGGGCCAGCCGCACTTCTGCTTAAGGATTTCCAGGATGTCTACAAAGTAGACATTATCAGAGGATGACTTGTGGGACCCTTCTGACTCCTCGAGGTCAGTGTCAGAGGTCAGAGACCCATCCTAGAAGTCTACATGCTTCTTCTTACATGTTCTCTTCCTCAGGGGCTCCTCAAAAGGACATTCTGGGGAGGTCTTGGAAGAGTGGGGGCCACCATCTGGTGGCTCCTGAGGCTGAGGGTCTCTGCTGTCCATGGAGGGAGTAGGAGCTGAGACAGAAGTAGGTGCTTTAGGGGGAAGAGTGTCGGCACCTATGGTAGGAGCTGACGATCGGGACAGCACACTCCTCATCATCTCGAATGCCGACCTCTCCGGCTCCGAAGACCTCCCCGGCACCAAGGAGACAGAGGATGCCATCAACTCCAGGGCCATTGACTCTGAGATAGACATTGGGTTCGAACTCACCCCTAGCCAATGTGCCGAGAGGAAGACCTGAAACCGAATAAGTTTGGTTCCAAGCATCCCTGTCTTGGCCGACCGGGGAGCTTCGGCCCCTAGACATTACGGACGGTGCCAAAAGTGTCAGAGCAGAACTCGGCTCTGAAACAGCCACAGGGAGAGCCAGAACCGAAGGTTCCACCAGTGGTACCAAACACTCCAGCTCCGAAAGACCAGCATGGCTCGTAGGAGAAATGATTGCGGAGGGCTGAACGGACTCAAGTGGCTCAGGAACTGACTGAGTCGGAGCCAACAGCAATTTAAGCAAAGCAGATGACTTCAATGGTCTCAGCCCTACCCTCTCCACATCTTCTTCCAATAAACTCCTGCAAGACCTGGATGACAGAGTAGGAGATCGGGATCTCTGAGGTATCAGAGATTTTAATATAGTGGAGGCCGGTAGAGGATCCATAGACCGGCTCCGTGAAATGGTCTCAGTGGTCGACTCCGAAATACTTGGAACCGACCCTGTAATCACCGTACTGCTCTCAGTCGGCACCAAAGTCTGTGGAGCCGAAGAGACAGTGAACTTGCCTGATTTGGTGATTTTAAGAGGTGGCTCTGAGACACCAGCCAGTGCCGGGGAGGGCCTCTTAGAGGATTTAGACTTTCCCTTTGTAGATTTGGAAGAGGATGAAGAGCTAGACAGATCTTCCTCAAAGGAAGGTTTAAGAAGACCTTTTAGGATGAGCTATTTTTTCCTCTCTTGCAACACCCTAGGACTGAAAGCATGGCAAAATAAGCAAGTCCCCTGTAAATGGATGGCCCCCAAACAGTAAACGCAGTTACCATGGCCATCCGTTATGGACATCTTCTGTGAGCATTTAATATATTTCTTAAAGACAGAGGGCTTATGATCCTTAATCTCTTTAAACATTCTCACAGAGATGAACACACACACACACACACACACACACACACACACACACACACAGAGAAGAAGGTAAAGGAGGACTAGGTCTTCTAATTTAAATGGGCCTAGCCCTGCAGGAAAGAGAATGACACCACGAAGACTAGCTCCTCTAACTTAAACGGGCCTAGCCCGGGCAGAAAGGAAAACGAAGAAACTAAGTCTTCTAACTAAAACAGACCTATAAGGTTACAGAAGTAAAGAATTTCACATGCTCGAACAGAAATATCAACAAGGGAAAACAGAACCTAGTTCTGTTAACAACAGTAATCAATGAACAAGCGGGAATCCGCAAAAACTAAGACTTATGACTAGAGATAACAGAACGTAGTTCTGTTAACAATGAAACAATTCAACAAACGGGAAACCACCAAAAACTAGACTAGCCTACTAATAACACACAGTGTAACAGAGCGCAAAAGGCGTCTACCAATAGTAAGTCTATGCAGACATGAAAACCAGCACACACGATACCAATACTAAATAAAAAAAAAAAGTCCAAAGATTGCACCAAATGGCGCAAATATAAGGCTAACTATACTAACCGCAACTACGCCAACTAAAAACAATACAGTAACAGTTTTTCTATTTTAAACTAAACAGTCCCAAAAAATTTTTGAAATGATTAAGTAAATGCAGCACTTAGCCAGAGCCAAACAGAAGCACAAACGAACTCGTCGATGCAGAAAACGAGATCTGGGGATTGTACTGGTGCACCACAGGATACCTACCTAGCCACGAGCCAGCTAGAAGACTTCCAGCTTGTAAATAGGCCGAGTCAGAGCAGAGGATTGGCTCCGATCCCATATGTAAGAATAAAGGTGAGATAGGACTACAGAACATAGGTTCATAGGTTGGTACTAGGCTATCAGCCCTAGGGCCTATACAAGCTTAGCCATAACAATTCCCTGGCTATTTCTTCCCACATTATTTACTTTCCTGGACCCCTGTCTAGCAGGGCGACTGACGTGATCCCTGGGGTGAATTTCCTTTCTCCCATCCAATCGTCAAGGTTCCTCCTGAAGAGGTCCAAAGAGGCACTCTGCTTGACATGTATGGGCAATCTATTCCAGAGTCTGGGGAGTCTCTGGGTCAGGAACCTATCCCTCCAGCATGTTTTGTTTATTGCGATGACAAGGTTTAGATCCCTGGAGCGTGTAGCTCTGAGGGATTGGGATTTCTTTAAGTGTAGCATGTCCAACAGCTCTGGGTTTAACATGGCCTTGTATGTTAAGCAGAGATCGCCTATGAGTAGACGATATGCGACAGAGTATAGCTGGAGTTTTTTAAGGCGGTCAGCGTAGGGCATCTGCTTTAGGCCTGTGATTCTTTTAGTGAGGTATTTCTGAGGCCTTTCCAGTTGTTGCGGATGACTTGAGAGGTACATACCAAATGGGGCATTGTATTCTATAATGGGTCTAATGAGGGACGAGTACAGTGGGACAATGACCTCCTTTTTTCTGAATGAAAAGCCCTTCGTGATGAGGTGTGCCACATAGAAGGATTTCCTGACTGTTGTGGCGATGTGGTTATCGAAGGTGAGACCACTGTCCACCTGTGTCCCTAAGTCTCTTATCACACTTTCTGTGTTTAGTGTACTGCCACTTATATGGTAATTCATGGATACATGTTTTTTTCCCAAAGGGGATAACAATACATTTCTTGGCATTGAGCTTGAGCCCATGGCTATGGCATCAAGCATCTGTTTCTGTAAGGCCCTTTTGTAGAGTATCCACATCATTTGGGGATTCAACAATGGCTCCCAGTTTGCAGTCATCTACAAACTTTGTTAGCCTGAGTCCCTTAGTGTTGATCTGTACTTCAGAGAAATAGATGCCAAACAAGAGCGGCCCCAGGACTGAACCCTGAGGTACTCCATTTGTCACTTGTCTGGAGCTGGATTTGGAGTCGGCTACTTTTACAGTGTGGGTTCCATCAGTAAGCCATTTAGCAACCCATTGGGTGACATAGGGATTAATGCCCAACTTAGTAAGTTTATCTATGATTCCAGAGTGGGGGATGGTGTCAAAGGCCTTGGCAAGGTCTAGATAGGCTGTGTGGACCACCTTACCCTTATCCATGGCTCTGGAGACTGATTCAAAGAAGTCAATCAGGTTCAGGAGACAAGATCGGCCCTTCACAAACCCAAACTGGGTGGGGTCCAGTGTTTGAAGGTTGCCAATGTCTTTGTTTATAAGTTCCATGATAATATGCCCTATGGCCTTGCAGATAAGTCTTGTCAGTATGATGAGACGGTAGTTTCCGGGATCCAAGGTGGATCCCCTTGTGGATTGGGATAACTGTAGCTCTGCGCCACTCAGTGGGCACAAAACCTGAGGTGAGGCTATGATTAAACATGACACTTAGGTGAGGTGCCAGTTCATATTGTAGTTCATGTAGTACACAGCCCGGGATGTCATCTGGTCCCATGGATGCTGTATTCTTGGCTTTAGAGAGTGCGTTTTGTACCTGTGTGGCCTTTATTACTGGAATTTGGCAATCTTCCGGTATTGAGATGGGCCATTTAGGGGGTGAGAGGGGGGTGAAGTTGGCACTGAATCGATCTGCCAGGATATTGGCAATATCCTTCGGATCAGTATATTTAATGCCATTTTGTTTTAGCTCAGAGCAGTGTAAAGTTTTTTACACTTGTATCAAACATACTTGATAATTTTTTAAACATTCATTTGACACAATTTTCCACAAATAATCACATGACCTAGAGCAGCCTGATTTTGAGTTATGGGACTACAATATTTAAACTAAATGTGACAGAGTGAAATGCTACATTGCATTAAATGCCATTTGTTCATATATGGTTATTACAGTACTTGTACAAATCAGTGACTCTGGTGTTACTGTTAGGGTTTTAGTTGCTTTATGACTGAGATTTTGGTTAGTACGTGGTTATGAACTGGCCTAGGCATAGGGTTAAAGTCAGATTTAGGGCTGAGGTTGGGGTTTGGGCTAGGTTTAGGTCTGGAGTTTGTTTTACAACTAGGTGGAAGATTTGGGTTAAGTTTAAGGTTGGAGTTATGTGCATATGGATGCTGTATGTGGGTTTTGGGTGTCTTTGATTCATAAGAAATAATCTATGCATAGTACTGTACATTATACGTATCGTGTATTTTTGATATGTGTACCTTTTGATGAAATAATTTTCTATTTTTTTTTCAGCTAGTTACACTTGATTACATTATTTTCATTTGTCCTACATCCATCTTTGCCTTACCATTGATTAATAGTTCATTTACTATTGGCTAATGCCATTTTACAATTACATTCTTGGTTTTATTTTTTTTCTGTTTTTTCACACAGTGCTGTTTCTCTTCTGTCAAAAAGTTTTTCAGGTTCTTAGGCAACAACGACTGGTAGCCATTCAAAAATGTATGTCAGGATAATGCTCAGGACTCTAGCTGGCAAAAAAAGTTTGGAAGCTCATGGGCTGTGAGCGACCTTCGGTCTTGTTACATTACTTCATAATATAAGTTAGCAGAAGGCATACAGTACAGTTGTGTACACTTACCATAAATGTAGATGTTTGAGTGTATTCATTGTTGCAGTCATCACATTTAGGTTATCTTCTTGCAGTATCCCTCAGTCGGCATGATTATCAAAGTCTTGGGTCCTGCGTCGGTTGCTGTTTCATCTTCCATGACGTCCAGTAGTCAGGGATATAAAGCATGCAGCCGACGCCATTACATCAGTTTTTCTTGCCCCAGATGTCAGGTGCTCCCATAATGGGAAGCAATTTTATATACAAGGTTACACCTCAAACAAAAAAGCAAATACACCAAAAAGCTTTAAACATAGTAAGGAAGAATAGAGGTACAGCCAATAGAAGTCAGGGGGTTGGAGGGAGAGTAACTAGGACTGCAACAGTGAATACACTCCAACATCTACATTTATGGTAAGTGTACACAACTGTACTATGTTCTTTGTGTTTCACTGTTGCAGTCATCACATTTGGGTAGATTCCCAAAGCGAAGGATGGGAGGAGGAAATCAGATGGCATTAGGACCAGCTATATGGCCCTGCAAGACTGCAGTGGCAAAGCCAGCTCTGGATTTAGAGAAAATTGGCAAATGGTAATGCTTGGTGAAAGTATGTACAGAACTCCAGGTAGCAGCTTCTAGGATGTCCCTGGTAGGGACACTCCTGAGAAAGGCTGTAGAGATAGATGCAGCCCTGGTTGAATGTAGTCTTATCCCCTGTAGGATAGGTTTTCCATTGTGCTTATAACAGAAATGAATGCAACGGCCTACCCATTTAGAAATGGTTTGCTTTGAAATGGCCTTCCCCTCTGCCCCTGCAGCAAATGCCACCAGCAGCTGTTCAGATTTCTTGAGAGGTTTAGTCCTGTCCAAGTAAAATCTAAGTTGTCTGTGCACATCTAAGCAGTGCAGTATTTGTTCCCCTTTGTTCTGTGGATTAGAAAAGAAGGTTGGCAAATGAATGGGCTGATTAAGAGCCACACTGGATACTTACTTGGGCATGAAAGAGGGATTGGTCCTGAGGGACACCCTGTAAGCATGAAAGATGATGGAAAGGCACCATTGCCATAAGGGCCTGTAATTCAGACACCCTTCTTGCTGAAGTGATGGCTAAAAGGAAGGCTGTTTTCCAAGAAAGGAATTTCAACTCTGCACTTGCAGCTGGCTCAGAAGGAGGTAGAGTGAGTTTTTCGAATACAAAGTTAAGGTCCCAGGCTGGAGTTGGGGCTCTCCTGGGTGGTCTTAAGTTTTTGGCCCCTCTGAGGAACTGCTTGAGCAGTGGATGAGAGAAGAGGGGTGGTTCTGTGTTGTAATGAGCTGAAATGGCTGAGGCATAAATTTTGATGGAGGAAAAGGAAAGGCCCTTGTGAAGCATCTCAGTTAAGTATTGAAAAATCTGAGGTAAATTGGGTGCTGCTGTGCCCATCCCCTGAGTTTGGTTCCAGGAACAGAATCTTTTCCATTTTTCAGCATAAGATTTTCTAGTAATAGGCCTCCTTGCTTCCAGAATGACATCCGACACTTGCTTACTGAGGGATGGTAATGGAGAGATCAGGTAATTAGCTAGGCTGCCAGGTTCAGGGTTTGAAGCTGAGGGTGCAAAATCTGGCCCTTCTGCTGGGGCAGCAGGGTAGGGGTCTGAGGCAGGTGCCATGGTGCCAGCAGTGACACACTGCGCAAGAGGGGGTACCAGTGTTGGTGTGGCCAGTCTGGTGCAATCAGTATCATCCTTGGTTTGTCCTGTTTGATCTTTAGTAGTAACTTGGAGAGGAGTGGCAGAGGAGGAAAGGCATAAACTGAAGGACAGGGCATCCACTTTCCAAGGTAGTTTTTTGATGGAGTCCTTATGCAGAATTTGTCCAACTGGTAGTTCTGGGGGGAGGCAAACAGGTCTATAGGTGGGCTCCCCCATTTGTTTATCAACATGTTGAATGTGTTTGTTTCCAATTTCCACTCATATGGGTCCATGAGATTTCTGCTTAGTTTATCTGCCAGTGTATTTAACTTTCCTGGCAGGAACTGAGCCTGTAGGTGCACTTGGTAACTCAAAGCTGTGTTCCACAGAGAGGGTAAGAGTGGGTTCCCCCCTGCTTATTTATGTACCACATAACAGAGGTGCTGTCCGTCTTTACCATTAATTGTCCTGGAAGAATGTGGTCCCTGAAGGCTGTCAGAGCATTCTGCACAGCTAACATTTCTTTTTGATTGATATGCAGGTGCATTTGACTTGGGTTCCATTTGCCCTGAATGCACTTCCCTGCCAAGTGAGCCCCCCATGCATAGTCTGATGCATCTGTTGTAAGGGTTTGGGTGGCAGGGGTAGACTGAATGGCAGTCCCTTGGTTTGGTTGTAGGCCTCTGCCCACCAAAAGAACTCTAACTGTAGGCAAGGTATGATAGAAATCATTGTTTCTAGATCCTGAGAATGTTGACACCATAGGCTTTTTAGATACCATTGTAGTTTCCTCATATGCAGTCTTGCATATGGAATTAGGAGAATGCAGAAGGCCATGAACCCCAAGGCTTGCAGTATTTGTCTTGCAGATAGCAGGGTCTTTGTGGCCATTAGTTTGAAGTAAGCTGTCAAATGAACTTGTTTATCTGGCGTAAGGAAAGCCATCTGGGAAGTTGTGTTCAAGCTTGCTCCCAGGAATACAATTTGTTGGCAGGGTACAAGATGTGATTTATTTTCGTTTATGGTGTACCCCAGAGAAGTGAGCATCTTTTGTACAAACGCCAGATGATTCAAAAGTACGTCCTGGCTTTCTGCCTGAATTAGACAATCATCCAGGTATGGGTATATTTGAATATTTCTTTGCCTGCAAAATGCAATGACTGGAGACAGGCACGTTGTGAATACCCTGGGTGCAGTAAATAAGCCAAAGGGCAGTTCAGAGAACTGATAGTGCATGTAGCCTGCTTTGAAGCATAGGTATCTTCTGTACGATTCCCTGATTGGGATGTGCAGGTAGGCTTCCTTTAAATCCAGTGTTGCCAACCAGGCATCCTTGCCTAGCATAGGAAGCAACTGGTGAAGAGTTAGCATCCTGAATTTTGGGATCACCAAAAAAGTGTTTAGGATAGAGAGATCCAGGACAGGATGCCAGGAGTTGTCTTTTCTGGGCACCAGGAAAAGTCTTGAGCAGAAACTTTGTCCTCTTTCCTCTTCTGGGACAGTTTGAATAGCCCTTATACTTAAGAGAGAGAGAACTTGCTTTTTAGCCTCTGCCCATTGATTTGGGGGTATATCTGGCCAACCGTTTGGGGTTGGTAACGTGTGGAAGTGAAATTTGTATCCTTGGGAAACTATATTTAAAATCCATTTGTCCTGGGTAATGAGCTCCCAGTTTTTTGCCTGCACAGCAATCTTTCCCCCTAAAGGAGCAGTCAGTTGAGAAGTGCTTGGAAGTTTTAAAGTTAAGTCACTGAGACAGTTTACCATAGGGGGGAGTCTTACTACTCCCTGCTTTGGAAATGGGAGCCCCCCCACTGCTTAGTCCTGTAGGTACCTTGGGACTGAAGCCTGGGTGCTCTGCTGGTTCTAGGTTTGGACTGAGAAGGCCTGGAAGAGGCAGAAAAGGACCAATTCCTAGACGGCCAATGCCTACTAAATCTTGGAGCCTGTACTTGCAGGAAACCTTTAACAGTTTGCATAGATTTAGCTTTTTCCTCCATCTTTTTAAGTACTTCTTCTTTGTTGCCAAACAGGCGGTCCTGGTTTAAGGGAGCATCCAGCAATTTAGCTTTAACATGATCTGGCAAAGATTGCTCCTTAAGCCAAGCATGCCTTCTAAGTACAGACCCAGTGACAGCAGCCCTGCAAGATGCCTCCAGTGAATCAAAACCACATTGCAAAGTATGTATTCCAACTTGTTCAGCAGAATGCATTAAATCCTGTAAATCCTTATTTTCAGCACAGTCAGGAATCAACATAATTTTCTGTTTAAGCAATCCAATAATATGCCGCTGATACTTTAATATATGAAACTGGCAGGTTGCAGAAGTGTATACCTTCTTACCCCATCTATCCAGAGCCCTGGAATCTCTATCGGGGGGGGGGGTAGGATTTTTGGCAGTAGTAGCCTTAATGCCCTTGGGTCACTGTGAAATGGTCTCAGGATCCGCAGTAGGATTTTTAAAGAGGAACTTGTGAGAGTCAGGAACCTTGTAATATCTATCTGGTTTTCTGGGAGCAGGAGGTAAGGAGTCAGGGGCCAAGCCAGATTCTGAAAAAGCATCAACAATGTCCAATACAGGGGTGATAGTTAAAGGCCTGTGTTGGGGCAGGAGTAAGAAATCCCTAAGCCTCTTTTTGGAATCAGAGTAATCCTGGCTTTCCCAGCGAAAATGCTCCCTAAGAGTATGCAAGGTTTCACCCAAAGAGAAATATTCTGGAGGGGAAGCAGAGGGAATAGAGTCTTCTGCATCAGAATCCTATAGGTAGATAAGGGTAAATCCTGGTCATCAGAGGAAACAGAAATTTCAGAATCCTGATCAGAAGAATCATATGCAAATTCAGTCCTAGGTCTCTTAGAGGGGGAAGGTTGGCTTCCCCTGATTACAGTAATAAAGTCTTCAGCCATTCTTATCATTTTTTTTTAGGCATAGAGGCCTGACCATGCGGTCTGGTCATCAGTTTTCTAGGCATGGATAGAGTTTTAGACCTTGAAAAAGAAGATGGCCTTGGTTTAATATGCAAGTCAGTAGGCCTGAATACACCCTCAGAAGCCGGTGCCTGCACAGCGGCTCTGGACCCATCCAAGGTAGAGACATCTGCAGGTTCCATATTTGAAGAAGCATCTCACGGCATACCAGACTCCGAATGGGTCTCAGTAGAGGCCTGTAAATCTGAAGTAGTGGGTATCAGGGGCTGTGAAAGTGCCTCACTGAGTACCGGCGACCTGGCGACTAGCTTAGGAGAAGCGTCGTCAGCAGCTTTGGACCTAGGCAGCCTGTCTCTGTCTTTATCGTTGCATTTTTTCGGAATGCAAGTAGTCGAGTGGCTTACCGAAGCCATATCTGGGTAACTGAACAGAGTACCAAAAAAAAATATTTAGAAGCATAAATATACCGACAACGAATAGTTTGTTGTTTAAATAAGGCACAAAACCGACAACAAGGTACGTCGTGGTCAGGGCCTAGGCAAGGAATACAGTATGAATGAAAATCTTTATGAGGTATTTGCTTTCCACAAGAAATACAATTATTGACTTTTACTGATATCGGTTTAGAGAAAGACAAAGTTTCCTCAATGGGGTACTTAGCTTTAGTTGAAGACTTCGGTTCTGAAACTCGAAAATGAAAATTTCAGGAGTCGGCTGACTGGCAATTGCGAACTGCTTCTGCTTCGGGCACCGTACGGCAAGAAAGACTGATGTAACGGTGTCGGCTGCATGCTTTATACCCCTGACTACCTGATGTCATGGAAGATGAGACAGCAACTGATGCAGGACCCAAGACTTTGATAATCAGGTCAACTGAGGGCTACTGCAAGCAGATAACCCAAATGTGATGACTGCAACAGTGAAACACGAAGAACATCTGCCTCTCCCAATGTGAAAGCTAATGCTTTCAAGAATTTGTGCCAGGCTGGGGTCACCAGAACAGGAAATTCCAACCATTAGCCAATGCAGACAAGCTTGGTACTCATATCAAAAGATGCAATACACAGTGGGAAACATGAGTAGTACAATGCTGTTTTGTTGCTACTCAAGTCAAGGTTTCTTATCAAATAGAAATGCATACTTCCCTTTATGGCTGCCAAATGATGACAGGAAACAGTGTCATGAAACTCTTTTTAGGTACCAGTCCACTACAATGACTGGGATCCTCCACCAGTACATCAATTTCAAGTAATTTACTTCTGGTAAGTTTTTGGATGTCCAATGTCAGACCACAGAAATACATATCTAAAACATATGTGTTGCCACAGCACTGAGTATAAATGATATTCATGCTCAGTTGGTATTTTCTTCCACCATTATTAAAAAACAAGCACAAAAAATATAAAAGTATCAAAGCACATCTTCAACAAAGAACTATAAACATCACACAGGTTCATAGGTGAATACTAGGCTAACTGCACTGAAGGATCATTTTAAGCCTAGTCAATAACCCAAGGTAAGAATCAAACCCTGAACCTTGTGTCTATGAGGCAAAGATTTTAACCATCATGCCAAACCTCCCATTCAGAATGCTGAAAGACACTTGGTTTATATAATCATAGATTAGTACTATGCTAACTGCCCTTATGAGCCATTTTAAGCCTAGGTAATTACCTCATATGAGAATCACATCCTGCACCTTCTGTCTGTAAGATAAGCACCTTAACCAGTACTCCAACCCTCCTCCTAACATTTATGAAAATGTGATTTAGATTACAAAAAGATGACTTCTCTTCCAAGACCAAATCATCTACTTTATCATTTTTTTAATATTGTCATGTCCACTGAAAGCAGTTCTCATGGAGCATGCGACAATATCCTGACGTGAGCAGAAGAATATTGCTCAAAACACACCAAGTAAGCTTCTGATTGCTATGTGAAAGAAAATAATCCAGACTGGTTCTTTAAATGAGTTAAGGAGCTGGTACAATTTTTATCCAGCTTCCAGCACTAATGGCACTAGATAAGAGCACTGTCCTTTTATGTCAGACTGGCATATGATGTTCACCAGAATAATGCACCAAAACAGTCTCTTCTGCTAAACCAAGGACTTCCTTAAACAACAACATAACTTGCAACCCTCTGTATTCAACTTCCTAGTCTCTCCATCTAAACATAAGCCAGATATAAAGAAAAATACCTTTTGTCAAAAATCTTTTCATTGGCTTTTTCTCATTAATGGGACATGACACAAAGGCACTTGATTTATCCACAAATTTTGAAACTCATTACAGCTGATGCCAGCAAAAAAGGCAGAGAACTTCAAGCAGTGATCCCCTAATTAAGGCTGTTGCTACACTGATTTATCTGACCGGAATAATCTTTAATGTAAGCTCATTACAGCCCCAGAGACAAAATCAGCTAATGCAAAATCACACTGAGTTACAGAATGGTTGACATGGGTGAGACCCTGGAATATAAATGCTTAAGGATATTTTTGTGAGCAAACTATGAAAGTCTAAGATCAATAAACTCACTGATAACCCTAATTTGAATCTAAAACCTTAAAGATGATGAAAGTAACCCACTCCTTTCTTGCATTCCAAAGGTTGGTGAAAGGTATTTGATGAAGTACATCTGTCCAGTTACCAGTGTAAAAAAAAGGCAAACAAATAAATGCAGAAACTAATAACCCTTGATACCGGTTAACACAGCATACAGCTGCTAGAAAGCTTTGGCTTCAGTTATTCATGCATTTCTCAACAGAATGGAAAACATGCATGCACTCAATTAAGTAAGGGAGGAGCCAAATAATCCTTCAGACACATCTACTCAGAATACTGCAATATTTTGACAAGGTAACATAAGCAGCCTCATCTGCCTCATATCATCCATCACATTCTGTTTTGCCAAAATACACTCCTGGAACAGATTACCCCAAGTGGGTGGTGTGTTGAGACTTGATAAGACCCCTTCAAGATGACATGGGAAATCTGGAAGGGGTATTACAATCAATGACGACAGAAGGGCGCACCTACATAATAGACAGATTGCCTCCTTCTGTTATTATGTTATGTACTGTAATGTAATGTATTATGCTGCTCCTAGTCATGCATCTGGGGCAGGGAATGACTCCAATCACACATAATAACTATGAAAAACCCAAGCTCAAGTATCTTAGGTAAGTTCAGTCTTGTCAGCAGGCTGTTCACCTGTAAATGTAAGAGCAACATTGCATCCATACACAGACACACACACACACACACACACACACACACACACACACACACACACACACACACACACATTAATCCTAGTAATACTGTTTGGTATAAAAAAACTTTTAAAAGTTATTAACCACGACAAAAAGAAAACATAAATGATTAAACAAAACGCTAGATCAAACATCAAAGGAAAATAAAATGAACAAGCTGTTTACTGCAGTCAAGTGTAATGATACAAAGAGATTATAAGCTAATAAATAACTTAAATGGAAAGGCAAAGTCTGAAGCATGCATGTCGCATACATGACTCTTGGGATCACTGTGATGGCACTGTGGAATATTGTAAAAGGAATTCCATTACTCGAGTTGCCACTAAGCACCTTTATGGAAGTTGCCGAGCTATTTCACTAGTACTCCTTGATGGAATAACAATGAAGTGTAACACCAGTAGAAGCAGGGTTCTGAGGCTCCATTGAGAACCATCTGCAACTGCAGGCGATGTTCCCACAGGGATGCCAATTAAATCAAGTGCTACAACACTCCCTGTGGATTAGCAAAAAAAGGCTAAGGATACACGCTGAAATATTTGCTAGAAAATTATTTTTAATTAGTATCTGCTTTATACCTGTCTTATTGAGTATCACTTTTTCAACTACTATCTCAAGGAAAATCATCTTACCCTTCAAGTCTTTCCCTGGCCCAAGTATACTAAGAAATGGCAGGTTTATCAGATGACTGCTTCATGAAGAATATACACTAGACTGAAGGAGAAAATGTGTTTAGTACTATACACCAGTGCCATTTTATTACCTGCTTCCATGCCATATACTGAAAAGCTGACAAGTCAGCTATGTACACTCAAAGCTAAAAGCAGGCAGGCAGAACACTCATAATTAATTTCAATTACTGCCACTCAATATATGACCCTGGTTACATATGCCTTCAGTTTACTCCATTGATGAGCACATGACAACAGGAAGCTGTGACAAGAAAGTATGTTTAGACACTTTCTTTACACAGCCAGAGCACAGTTATTGGACAAAGGGAGCGAGGCTGAAACAAAATACTTCAGTTTTCTACAGATTAAACATACCTCATATCTGGCACCATGATTAATGCTTACATTTGTGGTTTGTTTCAAGCTCACATGAGAAACAGACATCCTTCCTGACCTAGGTGACTCAACAAAACATAAGAGAGGTCCTCTGTTGTGTTTTCAAGATGTTAACACTGAGTTGTGGTTTTCCACTGCAAAAATGCAAGCTACATTACTTGTAAAACTGAGGGAGTGCCACCTAGAACCCATGCAAACACACATGCTTCCTGAAGAGCTACACTTTTGTACAAATACAGATGATCCCTGATACACTAACTTTATTAGCACCACTGAGCATAGCATGTTCTCCTGAAACTAAGACACAATTATGGGTGAAAAAATCAAAGCTAGCCAACAAAACGGCAAGCCAGTGACTGGCTGAGTGTTAACAAAATGTATTCTGAAAAAGGAAGACTGAGTAATAGGAGAAATGAAGGCACATACCAGGGAGCAGTTTACTTATCATAACATCACAAGTCATTCTGCAGATATGACTGACAGGTGGGCCTGTCTGTGGCACAGGCACAGGAGGGGGAAGAGTGCTGGTACATCAACACAGTGCAACAATCAAAGAAAACACTGTGGTGCACTGTGTTCGATGCACAAAGTAAAATATCAAAAACAAAATAGAACACAGTTAGGTAAAACCACCAGAATTTATTGCAGCAAAGCTTTCGGGTCTCCCCTTCCTCAGTGTTATAAAGAACCATTTTAATTAACATTTATATATTGTAAAACAACTAATCATATGACATAGCCAACCAATAGAAAACCCCCAAAAAATATATGGAACAATTAAAGACATTTAAAAAAACATACATATTGAATTAATACAAAAATATATGTATGTATGTATACCAAAAATATGTGTATATATATATATATATATATATATATATATATATATATATATATATATAAATACATACATTATCAATTAATGAAGCTTTTGTTGTTTTTTAATCTAGGTGTAGAAAATGTAATAAGAAAAAATTGGAACATACTGTTATCGATGCCTGAACTTAAAAATATCTTATCTGAAAGGCCATATTTTGCCTATAGAAATGAAAGAAATTTTAAGCAAAGGCTATGTTGTAAAGATCTTAGACCAGATAATACTGATAGTAGTACTAGGATTATTAGGAAAGGTACACTCCCATGCTACAATTGTAGCTGTTGTGAAGATTTATTATCTGACATAGAATTTAGACATCCAATTACTGGTTTTTCTTATAAATTTGAATGCTATGCTAATTGTAATACAACATATATAGTATACCTAGCTACGTGTATTAAATGTCCTGCATTCTATGTTGGTAAGAGTAGTAGAAGGTTAAAAGATCGTATAATAGAGCACAAATCAGAAATTAGAAGAAATGTCCCCACTAACACGCTTGCTAAACATATACATAGTAGTGCTAATGGTCATAGTTTCAAATTTAGAGTTATAAAGATGATTCAACACAAAATGAGGGGAGGTGATATTAATAATGCATTGGAAAATATAGAATATTCATGGATAGTAAAATTACAAGCATATGTCCATCCGAGTATTAATAATGCTGTAAGTTTGAAGCCTGTGCTAATTAAAAAACAACGAAAACTACATTAATCGATAATGTATGCATTTTTATATATATATATATATATATATATATATATATATATATATATATATATATATATATATATATATATATATATATATATATATACACACATATTTTTGATATACATATATACATATATTTTTGTATTAATTCAATATGTATGTTTTTTTAAATGTTTTTAATTGTTCAATATATATTTTTTTGGTTTTTCTATTAGTTGGCTGTGTCATATGATTAATTGTTTTACAATATATAAATGTGAATTAAAATGGTTCTTTATAGCACTGAGTAAGGGGAGACCCGAAAGCTTTGCTGCAATAAATTCTGGTGGTTTTACGTAACTATGTTCCATTTTGTTTTTGACATCAACATAGTGAATCAGCCTCAAACACAGCAATGGAAGATGAACAACAGCTGGGGGAAAGAATAAAGTAGCTGGGTAGGAGGAAATGGGACTGCGCTCATGGTAGAGCTGAATCCGCCAGGAGCAAAGTAGGAGACTCCATGCTTTAGGGCACAGAAGAAGTGCAAGACAATCAAAGTCTTGAACCATGATGGGTTCAGGCAACTGGAGCAGGACTGCACAAGAAGAATTTTGTATGTCGTCCTAACTAAGGTGGAGTGTGCAAAGGATATTCAGGGAAAGGTGCCTTTAGCCAAAACTGATCAAGCAGTTGTGTAATTCAGTAAAAATACAGAAATGATGGTGCAACAATAGACTATCCTAAGCTATGGGAGATGGTCAAAAACAAGTTAGGTGTCCAAGATCATATTGAGGGACTTTGTAGGCTATAGGAATGGTTTGTGGATACAGTAGTCAAATCTATGGACAAAGGCATGAGGAAGAGGCAAAAAATAGGGGTCAAACAATGTGACTACATAGGACTGTGAGGCCAAAACTTAAGAGATACAAGTCATGAAAGAAGTAGAAGGTGGGGGGTGAAGAGGTACAGAAGACACAGAACAAGCTGGCAAGCAGAAGGACGACAAAGAAAGGGAAAAACAAAAAAGAGCAACCTGCAAGGGAGTTGGTAGAAGAGGCAAAAAAAGGGGAACAAATATTTATCAGACACACATTTGAAAGAAAAAAGGAAGAGGGCAGAGATGAGGAAATTATGTGGGACTGGGAAAAATCAGAGTTACCAAATGATAGCTCTGCTTCAAGTCTTCATGAAGAAAGACAAAGGGAAAATGCCATGCTGGAAGGTAGGTAAGGCAGAGAGGCAACAGCAAGGGAAAGCCACCAGGATTGAGAGGAAGGAGATGGAGAAGGAACTGGCTGCCCTTAACAAGGATAAAGTACATCGAGCAGACAGACTACTTTCCAGACTTCTCAATATGTCCAGTGTACTTCAACAGATTACCAACCTGTCCAAAAGTGCTGAGGCTTGGAATGCAGCATGTGTGGTACATCTCTACAAGTACGGAAAGCAGGAAAAATCCAAGGAACTACAGGTCTGTTAGCCTAACAGCAGACACAGAGGTGAAAGAGATGGAGAGAATCTTAAGGGAAAGACTGGTTACTTTGCTAGATAACAACAATCTGCAAGACAAAAAGAAAAAAAACAACACTGGTTTATGGTCAGAAGATGCTGTCAATTATATCAATCACATTTTACGTTGGTGTTAAAGGAGAATTTGACAAGGAATACAAGCAGATGTGGTCTGCTTGGACACAATAAGGTCTCTGAACCAGTCCTACACATATGGCTGCCAGGAAAGATGGAAGGGTTGAAGACAGGAAATAGAGTACCAATACGAACTAGACTTCACATGATTGTAGGGTGGACATAGACGGATGTGATGAGGGGGACAATGTCATGAATAATGAAAGTAACTAGTTGAATACCATAGACATCATTTCTTGTTCGAGCACTCTTCAATGGCTGTCAGGCACAAATGCAAGACAGTACCAAATGATACTGAAAAGGTGATCACAGGACTGCAAGCAATGCACTGTGTATACTAAGACTGTACTAAGACTAAGTGGACTATCTAACAGAATTCCACTTACACCTAGACACAGCAGTCTCGAAGTTAGTATAAATGAGAAGCAGGGTGCAGGGGACACAGCCCCTCCCACATCAAGGAGATTCATCTGTCTGTAAAAAAAGTTTAGACACGTTACAGCGAGGTTTGATTTTTGATGTTTAGAATATAGATTTCAGTTTGCTGACTGAGCATTTCAGTGTCAGTCAGTACTGGCTTTGATTTCTTTCACTGGGCCCTCCTTCACTGTGTCTGTTTCAGACTTATTTAAGGCAAAAAGATCAATCTCTCTAGTGATGACACAGCAGCAGTGGCATATATTGGGGACAAAAGAACTATGGATGGCTTTGGAAAGATTGAGCAAGTAGGAAGAAAGGTTGCCAATGAAGTCTAGTACAGTCAATGAGAAAAAATGTTCTGTGCCTCACCAAAGTTCCGACTAAGTACCAAAAACTAATAACGAAGAAACAAACTTGTCAGAACACTGCTATGAATCCAAAACTTTTAATAAAATGAATAAAATGAATAAAAGCAGCATACAACTCCTGAAACTTTCAAAAAATGAGCTCTTTCGGGTATGTACCCTTCTTCAGATTAACAAACAATCTCATATAGTATCCATTTAAACCATAAGGCAGCCAATAGGATCTCAGTAAAACACCCGCCTATTCTTGAGGAGAGGGGATGTTCATAATGCCTTATATAGACATATTGAAAGTCACACCATGCACACATTTAAATTTAGGGCTATACTAAATGTAAGGCTTAATAACAGAGGTGGTGACATAAAACAGCACACAAAAGCTATGGAGGCAAAGTGGATTATTGAACTCATGGCCCATAGAACTCCAGGCTTGAATGAAAGTGTGCCTATGAAACCCGCCCTCAAGAATTGAATCAGTGTTCTGACAAGTTTGTTTCTTCGTCCAAGTCTAGTACAGAAAAATGCAAGATACATCACCTGGGGAATAACAAGTCTGGTATGCGGTATCAATTAATTGAGAGTGGAACTGATGCCAAATAAACAAGAAAAGGATCTGGTGGTGCTAATTCCAACTGGACAAGACCACTAGCTGACAATGGCAGAAGTAACTTATGTACCCTAGACTCCAGAAGCAGAGAGGTAATACTGCTCTGCCACTGGGCCCAAGTCATGCCACACCTTGAATACTGTGTGCAATTCTGCAGGCTACACAAGGAGAAGGACATCTGGCTGATGTAAAAAGTCTACAGTAGAGTCAGCAAAAACATCCATGGAACGGAGGAAAGAGTTTGTGCCTACAGAGTAAAGAGGCTGGAATTCTTATTTAAAACCAGGAAAAAATGAGGGTTGGAACAAGACATGGGGATGCAGGAAAATGTCTGGGAGATGTGAAAGGGTCATCACAAAAAGGCAGCAAAGAGGCATGAAGAGAGCAGATTCTAGTGACTAATGTTTTATTTCTTATATATTTTTTCTGGTCATGTACATGTGAAGATCAACCCAGAATCACTAAACAATCATCCAGATTTGTTCTCCTGCCACAATGCAGTTTAGCTACTGGTGGAGGCAAGAGATAAGCAGCAGAAAAGCTATCATTCTTGTAGTTTGGAGAGAGAGAGATTTGCTCCCTAACTTTTCCTCTGATTACTTGATGCCTGCACAGCTAAAGTGGAACCTGCAATATTGGTCCAGAGGTGACTACATGCTTTTACATGCATACATGGCAATGCCAGTTACAGTATAAGGTAGCTCAGTAGAGTCTCTGCACTATTTGCTGTTTCTTCAGGCCACTGATCTGTGTCACTAATGCTATGGGACTGAGACACTCCACCTCAGGATGGGAAGTCTACATTAGCTGTTTAGACCCACCACCCAAGGCATCTGCACCAGTTTATGGATCAATAGTCAAACGCAGGTCACTGGGATCAGAGTCAGGGCTTTACCTCTTTGTGTCAGAGACATCCAATTGTTGGGACTAACAGTTCCACGGATCTGCTAATGTACATTTCCATGGAGTTGTTTTTGGAATCATTTAACAGGCTATCAAAAGAGGTGGAGAAGAGAGATTTTATGGTGATGTTAAACAGGCCACAGACAGGTTAAAAAGGGTGAAGGTAAGGTTGGACTGAATGTAGATTATTAAATGCTCTTAATAGGCAGAGTTCATAGTCCAACTATCTTCTTCTGCCATCAAGCTAGTATAATACAATAGTCCACAGGTGTGAACATGTGAGTGAAGAGGTTTTGAAAACCCTGTGAAATTATCAAAGGCACTGTACATGAATTTTTAAAAATGCAAAATAAGGAAAAAGGTTGTGATAAGGAAGAGGAGATCAGTGGACTACGAATAAGGGCGAGTATGAAAAATAATAAGGTATAAGCTTGACAGATAACACCAAGGGTCAAAAGCATTAATGGTAAGCCGTCAGAGCTGTGTACATCGTATGACAGCTGCCCACTACAAAGAATCAGGAAAAAGTCCTTCCAATGAACTTTTTTGTGAAACATCAAACTGAGAATGGCTTCTACAATTCCCTGATAAACATTAAACTAACCTACAACACTGACTTCCAACAGTTTACACATGTAATGCACTACAAATTACAGGTAATGCATTACTGCATGATAATCACAATATATAAATCAATTAATAGTAAAATGCAACATAAAACAAAATAAACATACTACTGTTACAATGGTAAGAAAAGAAGCATACCACAGCTATGACACCAGCCCATCTCTCTTACTAAATCCATTCTCCACATTCAAGTCGCAGTAAACTCACCTGTCTGCTATCACTCCTCCAGACTCCGTTGACAGTTTTTGTAGGTGCAATTGTTACCACAGGTGGAGTACTGGGGACATTGTGGGACCCAGAAGGAACGATGACTGGTGCCAAAGGACCTCGCTTGGGTGTGCTGGCAGGAGAGCTATGATTGGTTGCTGGTGATGAGACTGGTGATGACTCACTGCTTACTGAAGATCCTGAAAATCAAATTAAAAAAGTCAGATTAAACACTTACATCAGAGCACACCTGCCACAGACATATCTACATCAAAACAAAATATAGAGTTGCCTTCAAGTATTAATCAGTACCTGTCCTTTAAGAGTGGTGCTCCCTGATCACCTGGAATAAAAAAGAATCTGCCCAGTTTTACTTGGATTTCATCTACGGATCGAGTGTAAAATGTGCTCTATTGAGCCACCCACATATAACACAGTTTTCTCTAAACATTTGACAACAACACTGCTAACATTATGTGTTATTTTCTATCATACAGCAAAGTAAATAAGCCATGGTGTGCACAAAGAAATATATGTAATTTGACAGGTATGACATTATACCATCCCTGTATAGACTACAAATGGACTAGTTTCCTAAGATATATGTACAGTTCTACGACTAGGATTTACAGGGAAAATATGCACTTTTGCACAGCACTTAAGTGGTACTGCTCTGCAGCACAGGAAGGCATTGAAGATCCAGATCAGTATATGCAGCACTTACCTGCAGCTTACTGTACTTTGCATTATGAAAATGAGCTGAAAAGCAGCTATTCAACTGGATTTAGCTGTGCTATGAAACCACACAAGAAGACACAGCCACACAGTAAAATGTATACACAGAAGCAAAATGCACAATCCACAAATTGGTCACACATTACATTGCAAAATATGATGAGAACAGAAAATATGAATTTAGACTGATAAATATCTCAATATAAGACAGTGATTTTAGCAACTTGGCTGAGGGAGTCACTTGCATCTCTCTATATGTTGGCACCATTCATTGCATTAAGGTAAATAGCTATACAGTTTTTCCAGCTATGGACACTTGTTTGATGTATGAAAAGAGAAAGAAAAGGGTGTAAATGATAGTAGGAAAAGGGAAAAAGTAATCATAGGGTTACACAAAAACAACATACAGGAGGGTGCAAGACTGGGGGAGGGCATTTTTGTATGGACAGGACCCTAATTTTCTTTACACAGAGAAAAAGGAAGAAGGGGAAGAGTGAAAGAGAAAGCAGGTAGGCAAGGGAGTTAGAAAATGACACAGACAAACACAGAACAGCACAGACAGAAAAGTTTGGAAAATGACACACTGGGGTAGGGAGATATCAGACAACAGAGACAAACAGAAGGTACATGAGGTGATGGAGAGGGTTGGACAACACACACAAAATGGGTCTTGGGTAAGACCACACATTATTTATTCTCTGTGTGCACAACACATGTCAAATAATACTTGTACAATGTCCTGATCAACTCTAAAGTGATCAATAATCACTTGATCAGTGAAAGTATGACAAGGCACCGGCTGATGGGACTTTGTTTTCACTGGTGCCAAATGGAATCTTGTATAGACTGATGAGAAACACTTGAGCTAAACATTACAATATGCTGCTATAAATTGATTTGTTCTTTCCATGCAGAACTTACTAGGCAGTAATGAATGGAAGTAGATTGCCAGGCTTTTCTTCTATATCAGACAACACATGCAGACACATAGACATACATGCATGCATGCATACACACACATACACCACATGCACACCTAGGGCAAATTTAGAGACACCAATCCACCTACTGCATATCTCTAGAATGGGGGTACTAGATTACCCAGAGAAAACCTTAATGAGTGCAGAAAGGACATTAAGACTCCACATACCAGGTACACAACCATGAATCATGTTACAGAATCACTTGCTGCATGGTAACAATGATACTCGTGCCACTGTGCTGCCCGCCTTCTAAGGTCACCTATCTTCAAAATCTTGAAGTACGGAAATGTATGTAATATTAAAAAAAGTGAGCCCATTCACTGCATTTGATCAGTTCCTTGTGAAGTGCAACTTTGACAAACCTGAACAGCTAGTTCTAGCCAAATGTAAGTCTTCACCAGTTCTCTCAACCAGCTTGCCTCATATCAAGCGTGCTCTACTTTGAATGTGACTTAGTATTTGTGGTATAATCATGAACTCTGCAATCTCAAGAAAAGAGGATGAAGTATGAAGTTTTGATAGATATGATCAGGTCTTCTTCAACAGAAGCTTAAATTGGGGGAGGGGGCATTCTTTATATTACCAATTATAGCTTCAGTAATTTTCTTGTACAGGGTAATTTATGAGGCCTCAAATTATCAAGCTTTTTTAAGTCATGGAAATAATGTGCAAGCAGCCTGTTTAGTGAACCAAACATCCATTTTTCTGCCTCTGATTGCAAAAATGTTGATTGCTTCTTGTACAACAGTTTTATTCTAATTACATATTAGTCTCTTCAGGGAGCCTTCAACAGATTATATGCAGTGACTCTGCTCAATCTTCACCTGAATGGACTTAAGACAAAATTCTGGTCTCAAGTTTGTGTCCTGCTACATGGAAACAGGACCTTGGCCCAAGTGAGGGTTATTCTAGCTTGCCAAACATTCCTTGGCCTGCAGTTTTTTTTTTCCAGTTCATGACATATTTCCACCAACTTCTATTTCTCTCTGCTCCTTAAAAAAAGCAAACATCTTACAATCAATTAAGTCTGGAAAATTTTCTTTCAACCTTCTCCTTCATTAAAAAAAAACATTAGATAGCTATTACAGCCTCTTAGCCATTAAGGTAAGAATAAAACGAACTAGATTCTTAAAATGACCCACAGTTCGGTTTAGAGCTACTATGTAGTTTAAAACACTGAAACTTCCAAGTACTGTTAAAGCTACTGAAAAGACATGCAAAGGTGGGGGGAGGGATAAGGAATGAAGTCATCCATGCCTGTCAACTGTACAGATTTTCACATAATGTCCAATTTTAGCTTCACAATTTTGGTCTTTTCCTCACAAAATCTGTGATTTTCTGGCAAATAAATGAGAAGTGAAGTCACTAAATAATGGCATACATTTGAATTTCAGACTTTCACATAATGTCCAATTTTAGCTTCACAATTTTGGTCTTTTCCTCATAAAATCTGTGATTTTCTGGCAAATAAATGAGAAGTGAAGTCACTAAATAATGGCATACATTTGAATTTCAGACTTCATATTCTTCAGAAAACATGTTACTGCAAGACCTCTTTTTCTAGAAACTTTCTAAGTTTATATAAGTGATGTTTAAGATATGTCTCTATTTTTGGGTCTTCATCCTCCCACTGTGTTTGACTTTGTCCAGATTTCTTACACAAAGTAGTTGAGAGGTATGAAGCCAGGGGAAATGAGCAGGCTCAGATGAGGTCACAGCCAGAAATGATCAAGGTGATGGCTGAGTTAGGGGAGAAATTGTTAGAGGTTACACACACCAGTACGGCAAGAAAGCCATATCCTAGATGACTGGAAAATAAGCATTCTCAATACCAGTGTACTAGTACAAAAGGGAACATTCCCAATGGTGGACAGTGCAGAGGTATCAAACTCCTATCTCACTGCACGAAAGTTCTGGAGAAGGTGACTGATAAATAAAAATGCAAATTACTCATTTATCGCAAAATATAACACGTGCATCTGTTTCATACAATGAGAGGTGAAGAAAGATTTGTAGTTTTATTTTATTTTATTTTTATTTTACATTTGTTGACCGGGCTAGTCTAGCTGGATACATGTCCATTTTCAGTAGAGGCCCAGGGAGAAAAGCTCCAAGAAAAACATACAAAAAAGAAATCTAAAATTCATAACAGATCAAACTAAAAAAATACAATTGTAACAAAAAAAATATATATTTTTTATACAAATACACTAGTCAGTGAGGATAACATTAGCAGTAAGCATCAATGGGTAATGTAAAAGAGATGGTCAATATCCAATATATACATCAATTTTATTTGCAATAATATGGTATTTTGCTTCTTTAGGGTAAAATTATAAAGTTTCAGAGTAATTATTAGTTTAAAAGGAAAAAAAGTTAGTCAGGGTTAGTACAGGAGCATAGCCAGTGTGTCTTAAGAAATAACTTTAGATTATTTTTAAAGATTGAAAGAGAAATTTGAGTTAGGAGTTCAGTGGGTAGTAAATTCCATAGCTTTCCTACAGAGTTAGAGTACAGGGAGTCACCTGATGAGTTATTGGATCTTGAAGTGTTGATCAGCAGTTTGTTTGAGGAGCATAAGTTCTTGAGATTATTGTAAGGTGTAATGATGGTAGAGAGTATTGGAGTGTTGGTGGGTTGATGCAGGGTCTTGTGGACAATGGCAAGCTGGTGAAATTGAAGATGGTTAAGAAATTCTAGCCAGTCTAGTTGTTTTAGGTTCAGACAGTTATGAGTTCTGAAAGGAGAGCCTGTAGCAAATCTAGCAATATTATTATAGGACGTTGCCAGTTTGTTGAGGTTGTTTTTAGAAAGGTTAGTGTATATAGGGGAAGCATAGAGTAGTGTTGAGATTAAGTGGGTTCTGGCTATAGTGGTCCTAGCCACTGGTGTAAGAAAGGGCTTGATTCTGTAAAGGGATCCCAGTTTTTTGTTCACTGATTTTATTGTGCTGTTTATATGACTATCAAAGTTGAGGTTGTTGTCTATTGTTATTCCTAAGAGTTTAGTGGTTGTGTTGGGAGAAATAATAGTACCATCATTAGATGTGAGTGTGAGATGAATAGGGGTGGAGTTTAGGGTTTGTGTGAAGAGTAACAGTTTTGTTTTTTTGGGGTTAAGGAGGAGGCAGCGGTTTGAGAACCATTGTTCTACAATGTTGAAAGCTTTTCGGGTAAGAGATTTAAGTTCAGTTTGAGAGGTGGCTGTACAGATAATAGTAGCGTCAACTGCATATTGAATGCAGGTGGTGTGTGGGATTGCTGATTGAAGGGCATTAATATAAATGGAAAATAGGAGTGGGCCTAAAATGGAGCCCTGTGGAACACCAAGGGAAATAGAAAGGTTATTAGAGAGTTTATTTTGCCAGAGTACAGCCTGTTGCAGGTTTTCAAGGTAAGATTTGGACCAATTCATGGCTAGGGGATTGAGTGAAAGGGATTTCAATGTGTGTAGGAGGAGTTGGTAATTAACCATATCAAAGGCTTTAGATAAATCAATGAAGATTGCAGAGGAAAGAATATTATTGTTATGGTTTTTATTGATGCTGTCTGTGAAGGATAGAAGGGCAGTGGTGGTACTGTAGAAAGGTCTGAATCCATGTTGACAGTTGGCAAGTAAGTTGTTATGGAGAAGGTGGTTAAGTAGTTGCTTATGGATGTATTTTTCCATTATTTTAGCAAGAGGAGATAGCAGAGCTATAGGACAAAAGTTAGAATAGTCATTGGAGTGTTCCCCTTTATGTAGTGGGATGATATGGGAAATTTTCCAGATGAATGGGATAGTTCCCTCACTTATGGTTCTGTTGATCAGAGTGAAAATGGGGTAAGCAATGGCTTTAGCTCCTTTTTGTAGGAATTCTGCTGGGAGTTGGTCTGCTGAGGGGGTGGTAGGTGTTAATCTTTGAAGAAGTGAGCAAATGAAGGAAGTAGACACTGGTTGTAAATGAAATGGTGGGGGTGGGATAGTGGTAAAAGTAGGCAGATTTGTGGTATCAGGAGATAGATGGCTAGCAAGATTTTGGATAGCGTCAGTGAAGAAAGAATTGAAGGCATTAGCAGTTTGAGAGGGATTGTCAGGGTTGGAGACAAGTGGGTTGGGAGTGATTGATTGACCTGGGTATAGAAGTTTGTTAATGCTAGTCCAAAACTTTTGTGGTTCCTTGTGGTAGATTTTCTGTATTTGAAGGTAAAAGTTCTTTTTGTCTAACAGGATGGCTTTTTTTGTATTATTTCTATGTTGTCTAAAGATTGGGTGATCTGAAGGATTTTTAGTAGAACGCCACTTTGCCCAGGATTTGTTTCTAAGAAGGATTTTTTGCCTAGTATTAATAGTGAGCCAAAGGGCTGATTTAGTTTTATTTCTAACAGGGTGTGATGGTCCAGGATGGTTAGGAATGTAGAAATGAAGTAATCTACTGCTTCATTGAGTGGGAGAGATTTTAATGGTGACCAATTACATTGTTTGAGTTCAGTTTGGAAAAGTTCCGGGTTAAATTGCTTTTTGGTGCATAGTGTTCTGTATGAGAAAGGGAAAGTTAGGTTGGTTTTATGTCTCATAATATAGGTTAGTGAGTGGTCACTTAGGTCATCTGGGAGGGTTCCTGCTTTGTATGCTTGATAGGGACTATTAGTAAGTATCCAGTCCAAGGTACTTTCTTTGTTGTTGGGTCTATTAGTTCTGGTAGGGGAGTTAATAGTTTGTGAGAAGCCATAAAGGTTGATATGGGTGGTTGGGTGTGTATTACTACAGGTCTTCCAGTCTATACTCAAGTCTCCTAGGACTATGGTTTCTTGTGGGAGATTTATGGAAAGCCAGTTAAGGATATTCTCGAGTGTACTGATGTTATTTCCTGGAGAAAGGTATATACAGATAATATTTATGGCCTTATGTGTGTTAATTTGAAATTTAGTGATAAATATTTCAGCACTATTGTCTGAAGGTGGGCTAAGATTTACAGTGCTAACTTGTAGCTCTGCGTTATAGAGGATTGCTACCCCTCCTCCCTTTTTGGCTGTGCGGTCTAGTCTAATGATATTGTAGCCTGGTGTGGTGACTTCATTGTCCTTAACAGTAGGTTTTGGCCAAGTTTCAGATAGGCATAAGATGTCAAATAGGTGGACATTTAAAAGGGCATGAAGTTGAGCAATTTTATTGCAAATGTTGCGTATATTGAGGTGAGCTATAGAGAGTGAGTTAGAAGGTTTGAAAGGTGTTAGGGTACTAGTTTTATTTGGGTTGCAGTTTGGAGTGTTAAGGTTATAGTTTGGGCCAGGGTTAGGGTGAATGTCCCCATCTAGTAGGGAGTGGAGGAGTGTTGTGTGTTTAGGGTTCAGAAGCTTACAATAATAGTCTATTAAATTTCTAGCATTTCGGTTAGTATACTTAATGTGAGTTAGTCTATGATATTTGGCTAGTAGGTAGCTGGGTTTGGATATAAAGTTAAGAAGTTTTGGATAGATAGTTAATGGTGGTGTGGAAGTGTGTTTGGAGGGGAAGAGATGAGTAGAGTATAGTGGTTGTTCATAGGAGGTTAAGAGATAGGCAGTGGTTAGAGGAGGTAAGAGAGAGAGTAAGAATAATACTTGTAATTGGTGTGGGATAGTTGAAGTAGACATTATATTTGTTTGAGAAGTGGGAGAAAAATGGGTGGTAGAGTTTTGTGAGCAGGTTAGGAGAGTTGTCAATAGGTAGGGTGTTGTAGCAAGGAGGGATGAGAGGAGAGGTAACAGAGGGTGTGTTGAGATAATGGGAGTTGGTGGTGTTAATGATATGAGTAGCTTGATTGGAGTGAATGTGATGTGGGTGTGGCTATAGAGGATTAAATGTAGGAGAACTGGGGCGGGTGGGAATTGGGGGCAGGGTAGGGGAGTGGAGTGAGCCCGCAGGGCGAACGGAGAGGGTAGAGACACAAGAGTAGATTGTCAAGGATGGCAATCAGTCAAATATGAAATTCCACGGGTAAATCTGAAGGTAAGAGAATATAGAGGAATGTTGAGAGGCTGGCAGGAATAGAGGTAGATTGTATGAGGAGTAGAGTGTGATTAAAGATAGTTTAGGTCGAGGGAGAGATGGTAAAACAGTGAGTCAGAAGAAAACTGGGAAGAGAGTTAGGGAGATATGGATAAGAAAGTGTGAAGAAACTAATATTCAGAAGCTAATATAGAGGTGCCACCTAGTGGTCAGTTACTTTAATGCAGTTAAAATAGGTCTCCTAAAGGGGATGTCAGGCCAGGGAGGAGGGGGAGATAAAAAGTACAGTTTTGTACCTACCATAAATGTAGATGTTCGAGTGCTAATACAGCTGCAGTCATAACAGATGGGTTCTCCTGCTGTCAGGCGGGTCCTCGGTCGGCCGAATTCCAAAGTCTAGGTCTGGCATCGGTTGTCGTCGCTTTCTTTCCTGACGTCAGTGCGACAGGGGTATATAAGACACAGCCGACGCCATTTTCTTCAGTCTTTCTTGCCCCAGATGTCAGCTGCCCCCAGAAGGAAGGCAAAATATATAAATATATATATATATATATATATATATATATATATATATATATATATAATATATAATCATGCATTGTAATATAATCAAAAACCAGTAGTTGCAAGGAAATACACCATAGAAGGATAACCCAATCAAGTTGTGAGATGAGGAGTTAGCCACTAGGTCTGTACCCAGAGGAGGAGGGAGGGAAACCTGGACTGCAGCTGTATTAGCACTCGAACATCTACATTTATGGTAGGTACAAAACTGTACTATGTTCATTGTGCATACAGCTGCAATCATAACAGATGGGTAGAATCCCAAAGCTACGCACAGGGTGGTAGGCACTAGGTGGAACTGGGAGGAGCCAGAATGCCCTGCAACACAGCAGTGGCAAAGCCTGCTCTAGTTTTGGAGTATAAAGGTAGGTGGTAGTGTTTAGTGAAGGTATGCACAGAACTCCAAGTGGCTGCCTCCAAAATATCTTTGGTAGGGACTCCTCTGAGGAAGGCTGCAGAGGTAGCTGTGGCTCTTGTGGAGTGGGGTCTGATGCCTGCAGGTTCAGATTTACCATGAAAGGAGTAACAAAACCATATGCAGTGGCCTATCCATTTTGAAATAGTCTGTTTGGAAATTGGCTTCCCTTGAGCTCCTACAGCATAGGACACAAAGAGTTGTTCTGATTTCCTGAAAGGCTTTGTTCTGTCCAAATAGTAACGCAGCTGTCTATGGATGTCTAAGGAATGTAGCAGCCTTTCCCCTTTGTTTTTAGGATTGGGGTAAAAGGTAGGTAAGTGTATGGCCTGATTTAAAGCTACCCTGGATACTACCTTAGGCATAAATGACGGGTTGGTTCGTAGGGAAACCCTGTCCTGATGGAAGATGAGAAAGGGCTGCACAGCCATGAGAGCTTGTAGTTTTGAAACCCTACGAGCTGAGGTAATGGCCAGAAGGAAAGCTGTTTTCCAGGACAAATATTGCAAATCTGTTGAGGCAGCTGGTTCAAAGGGAGGCAATGTTAATTTTTCTAGAATGTAATTAAGATCCCAGGCTGGTATTGGTTGTTTCCTTGGAGGTCTTATATTCTTAGCCCCTCTGAGGGACTGTCTTAAGAGTGGGTGGGAGAATAATGGTGGATCAGTGTTGTATTCAGCAGAAATGGCTGAGGCATGGATTTTGATGTAGGAAAATGAAAGTCCACTGTTCAACAGCTCAGCTAGATACTGTAATATCTGAGGTAAATTCGGTTTTCTAGGATCCTGGCCTTTTTTCTCATTCCAAGTGCAAAACAGTTTCCATTTTGCGGAGTAAGCCTTTCTAGTAGATGGCCTTCTGGCCTCCAAAATGACATTCTGCACCTCCTTGGAGAGTAGGGTCTGTTGTGGTGTTAAGGAATTTTCCATGCAGCCAGATTGAGTGTTTTCAGCTGACTGTGAAGAGTTTTGTAGCTGTGCTGAGTCAGTAGAAGAGGCATTAGAGGTAGGGTCCAGGGAGAAGAATGTGTTAGGCTCCTCAGGAGTGGGTACCAGTGTTGTCTTGGTCAGTCTGGAGTGATCAGTATCATCTTCGGTCTGTCCGCTCTTGCTTTCAAGAGCACCTTGGGCAGAAGAGGCAAAGGTGGGAAGGTGTAAACTGTCCGTGCTGCCCAACTGAAAGAAAGGGCGTCCACTCTCCAGGCCTTTGAATGGAATGTCCTTGAGCAGAATTTTGTCAATTGATGATTCCTGTGGGAGGCAAAGAGATCTATGTCTGGCCTTCCCCACGCTTGGATTATCTTTGTAAACACTTGAGGATGCAACTTCCATTTGTGCGGGTCTGTCATATTTCTGCTTAGATTGTCTGCCAGCGTGTTTTCCAAACCTGGCAGGTACTGTGCTTGAAGTTCGATATGCCATTCCAGAGCCAAGTTCCAAAGTGACATGGCCAGCCTGCACAGGGGGTATGAATGTGTTCCTCCTTGTTTGTTTATGTACCACATTACTGTGGTGTTGTCTGTTCTTATCAATAATTGCCCTGGATGCAGGAGGTCCTTGAAAGCTGTAATTGCATTTATCACTGCTAGAATTTCCTTTTGATTGATGTGAAGGTGCTTTTCCTTTTGGGACCATTTGCCCTGAATGCACCTGTCTGTCATGTGTGCCCCCCAGGCGTAGTCTGAAGCGTCTGTTGTGATGACTTGATTTGCTTGAGGCTTGCAGAATGGTAGACCTGTGTTTGTTTGGCATGCTTGGGCCCACCATAGAAATTCCTTTTGCAAACATGGGATTAGTGGTATTATTGTTTCCAAACTGTGGCTGTGTTGAGACCATAGGTTTTTTAGGTACCATTGAAGTTTCCTCATATGCTACTTTGCACATGGGATTAAAAGAATGCAAGATGCCATGAAGCCCAGAGCCTGCAGGATTTTCCTTGCAGTTAGCCTGGTACAATTTGCTAGTATTTTGAAGTAGTGAGTTAGTTGCCCCTGTTTTTCTGGCGTAGGATAGGCCATCTGGGTGTTTGTGTCCAAGTTGGCACCCAGGAAAATTATTTTCTGAGATGGTGTTAGCCTGGATTTCTCTTTGTTGACTGTGAATCCCAGAGAATTCAATAACTGTGTTACATAAGCCAGATGTTCCAGAAGTATGTGTTTGCTGTCCGCTTGGATCAGGCAATCGTCCAAATAAGGGTAAATTTGTATCCCTTGAAGTCTGCAATAGGCAATTACTGATGCCAGGCATTTCGTGAATACTCTGGGCGCAGTAGATAAGCCAAAGGGCAATGCAGAGAATTGATAGTGGATTGAACCTGCAAGAAATCTGAGGTATCTTCTGCAGTTTTGTCTGATTGGGACATGCAGGTATGCCTCCTTGAGGTCCAATGTTACCAGCAAAGACTCCTTGCCCAGCATGGGAAGAAGCTGCTGTAAAGTGAGCATCTTGAATTTTGGTACGAGTAGAAATGTGTTTAGGATGGATAAGTCCAAAATGGGTCTCCAATCGGTTCCCTTCCTTGGTACCAGGAATAGTCTGGAATAAAAACCTTGACCTTGTTCGTGAGTAGGTACCTCTTGAATAGCTTTCATGTCCATGAGCTTTGAAATTTGTATTTGAGCCTCTGCCCTTTGATTGTGTGGCAGGTTCGGCATGCCTCTCATTTTTGGAAGTGTGTGAAAATGAAATCTGTAGCCTCTGTTTATAATGTCCAGGATCCATTTGTCTGTTGTGATAATATGCCAATTTTTTGAAAATAATGTCAGTTTTCCTCCCAAGGGTGCTGCCAGCTGAGACTTGCTTGACATGCAAAGGGGAAAGTCATTGGGTTTGCTTCCTGTATTGTTGTGCACTGTCTTCGCCATCTCTTGGTGCTGGAGTTTGCCATTGTCTGCCTCTATATGATCCTTGAGATTGTCCTCTGCCTCTTGTGTGCCTGTATCTACCTCTTTGGGGCTTGTCCGTGGCTGGAAAGGACCAGTTTTTTGAAGGCCAATTTCTGCTAAAACGTGCTGGTTGTACCTGTAGAAAGGCTTTGACAGTTTGCATAGATTTAGCTTTTTCTTCCATTTTCCATAGTATCTCCTCAGCATTAGTACCAAATAATACATCCTTCTGTAAAGGAGCATCTAGTAGTTTAGCTTTAACATGATCAGGCAAGGTTTGTTCCCTAAGCCAGGCATGTCTACGAATGACTGATCCTGTAACAGCAGCTCTACTTGAGGCCTCTAGAGCATCATAGCCACATTGTAATGTGTGTTTACCCACTTGTTCTGCACTATGCATCATATCCTGCAACTCCTTCAAATCTGGTTGTTCAGGTTGTGACATTTTATTCCTTAATTGTGATAACAGAAACTGCTGATATTTAAGCATATGGAACTGACAATTTAAGGCCCTCATGGCTAGGGTGGCCGAGGTATATACCTTTTTTCCCCAACTTTCTAAGGATCTAGACTCTCTTTCAGAAGGTAATGGGTTCTTAGCAGTAGAGGCCTTCATTCCCTTGGGGCCTTGAGAAATGGTTTCAGGGTCAGCATTATGGCTTTTGTAAAGAAATTGGTGTGAGTTAGGAACTCTGTAGTACCTATCAGGCTTGACTGGGGCAGGAGGCAGGGAATCCGGATTAAGGCAAGCCTCCGAGTAAACATCATCAAGTATGTCCAGGACAGGAGGTATCGCCAGAGGTCTGTGCTGAGGTAGCAAAAGAAATTCCCTAAGTCTTTTCTTGGAATCTGAAAAATCTTGGCCTTCCCAATGGAAGTGTTCCCTCAAGGTATGCAAGGTTTCCCCGAAAGAAAAATCCTCTGGGGGAGATACAGAAGGAATGGACTGCTCTGCATCAGAATCTTCAAAGGGAGTACGAGTGCTCCTCTTCATCAGAATGTTCTGAAATAATGGAGGCCTGGTCAGAAGAGGGAGAATCTTCCTCAACTCTGGGTCTCTTGTCCGGAGGGGGTTGGGAACCCCTGATAAGAGTAATTAAATCCTCAGCCATTTTGAGCATCTGCTTTTTAGGCATGGGGCCTGGAGATGGGCCCTGTGCAACAGGCCTCTTGGGATGCATGGCTGATTTGGACTTAGTAAAGGCCTTTATGGAAAAGGAAGATGAGGGTCTGAAGACACCATGGGTGGAAGTGGACCTGTCCACATTAAGAGGCTCAACACTCACAGTGGCTTCGGTAGCTGTAGTCAGAGTATGGGCCGAGGTACCTGCGGTCTCGGTTACAGAAGACACCGCGAGAGAAGTGTCGTCGGTAGTCAGGGGCTGCGTAGGCGCCTCGCTGAGAACCGGACCACGTGTAGCCGGTTTTGGCATGGTGTCAGTGGAGGCCGCGGACCTCGAATGTCGGTCTTTGTCCTTGCGTTTTTTGGACAAAACGGTAGTCGGAGTCTCCGACGACATTTTATAATCAAAAGCTTTACCAAAAAAGTGCTGGGTGAACTCCGCCCAACGCTTAACAGTGCGTTTATTGAAAGTAGAACAAAAGCGACAGCCCGAGACGTCGTGGTCTGGGCCTAAACAAGGTATACAGAGGGAATGGAAATCCTTATGCGGTATTTGCTTCCCACAAGAAATACAATTGTTAACTTTGTCTGACATCGGTCTGAGGCAAGAAAAGTTTCCAACGGGTACTTAGCTTTAAAGAAGACTTCGGTTTCCAAATTTTCGTAATTTCAGGAGCTGGCCGACCGGCACTTGCGAACTGCTTCTGCTTCGGGCACCGCGCGGCAAAAAAGACTGAAGAAAATGGCGTCGGCTGTGTCTTATATACCCCTGTCGCACTGACGTCAGGAAAGAAAGTGACGACAACCGACGCCGGACCTAGACTTTGGAATTCGGCCGACCGAGGACCCGCCTGACGGCAGGAGAACCCATCTGTTATGACTGCAGCTGTATGCACGATGAACATCAAGTTAGAGATAAAGAGGGTATGAGCTAGAGGTACGGTTTATTTAAAATGTTAAATATGGGTGGGGGGTTGGCTGCTGGTTAACCTGACTGTGAGGCTTGCCTACCTAGCAGTATCTATAACAATTTATTATTACTACAGTTTACTAGAAGCTATAACAACACATACTTTCACTGTCTCTTATCAAGGTAAGGTTTCCCAAGGAGCTGGTAGGTTAAATCTTAATGTTTGACTATTTTTCTTGGGCGTCCAGCTGCGTACATTCAGGTGAACTAGTACAGGGAGGTACAGGAACAGAAGGCTGGTTCATGTAGAGAGAGAGAAAAAAGGTAGTGAGGCAAACAATATGTGAGCTAGAGAGCAAGCAAAAGTTATCAAAGACACAGTAGCATGTTTTACACCTTAACTCCTCCAGTGAAATTGACCAGTGACTGGCAGCTGTTCAGTACTTTCAAAATCAGGAACGTTCAATAATAAATAAATAAAAGCTGAACAACACTGCTTTGACCATAAAACCAGACAGTTTAATAACAAAAGTCACAATATCTAACTGCTTTTGCCTTGCATCAGAAGGAATCATCAGAGATAAAATACAAATCTTAACAGAAGCTTATATAACATTTATTGTTACCACAGCCAACCTAAACAATGAATCAGTTAACCTGCTTTGCATTTATGCAAACAGCATTAAAAAGCAATATCAAAACCTGAACAGTACAAAACTACTATCCAAAACTGTTAACAGTTAAAACCATAGTCAAAATTAGCACATTACAAAATATTTCACAACTTTTCAGCTCTTTACCCAAGTCAGTAAAAATCATGATGTCACAGCGGCTTGAGACTGACAACTCCCTAGATAAAGGTCATGGTGTTAAAGCCAGGGGGTTGGCAGGCATTCACACGAATTTGCCACTGGAGTTCCACTTTCTCAATTTTTCCATTGATAGTTCCACTCAGAGGCTTAACGGGATGGATTCCAAAAAGAAGAATTAGAAATTTATAGTCTTTGCAAGCCTAAGTGTGTTAGGCAAAGGGGTGTGGCTGTCCTTGTTTTTAACTGCATAGATGTGCTGGGCTATTCTCCTTTTACGGAATGGATGGTCTTGCCAGCATAGAAGCTCTTACACAGTGGAGCTAGTGCTGTATACATCTAGTTCTCTGTTGAAGCTGTACAGTGCTTTGTTCTAGTAGATCTCATTTGAGGAAGGGTCCATGAAGTGACCCTTTCCACTTAAACTAACAGTAGCAGCAGCACTGGCATCTACAAGGGAACATACTAGTGAAAGGTGGTGGGTGCTCCACTTGCTGGTTCTCGAGGCAACATATAAGTTTTTGCTGCATTTATAAACAAATGATACGTCCTCCTTTAAAATGTTGCCAATGCTTCTGCTTCCTTTCATTATTTTCCGGGTTATCCCTTATGATTGTTTTGATATTTGTACTGCCCTTGAAGTATGCTAGGATCATGCTTCTTGATTTGTCTTTCTGCATTAGATAATTCTATGGGTAGTCTGTACTAATGGAGATGGGTCTATGTTCATGTAGTTGCTTTCCGTTATAGGTTCATTGGTTCATACTAGGCTATCTGCCCCTAGGGCATTTATAAGCCTAGCCAGAATGTGTTTGGCTTTCGCCACCCATTTTAAATTTATTTTGCTACGCCCTTTTTCGAGGTTAGTATACTGTGCCTCTGTCTAACAGTGACACGTAAGTGATACCCGGGGTAAACCTATGATCTCCCATCCACTCATCAAGATTCCTCTTGAAGAGAGTCAATGAGGGACTCTGCCTAACCTGGACTGGAATTTTATTCCAGAGTGAAGGGAGTCTCTGGGTTATGAATCTGTCCCTTCAGCATGTCCTATTTATTTCAGTGCTGAGGTTCAAGTCTCTCGAGCACGTAGCTCGATGGGATTTGGATTTTCTGAGGTGCAGCATGTCCATTAATTCCGGGTTGGACATGGCTTTATACGTCAGGCACAGATCGCCTCTGAACAGGCGGTATGCTACTAAGTACAGCTGGAGTTTCTTTAACCAGGCAGCATATGGCATCTGTTTGAGCCCTTTGATCCTCTTGGTGAGGTACTTTTGGGGTCTTTCTAGTTGCTGCAGGTGTCTGGTAAGGTACATCCCAAAAGGGGCATTGTACTCAATTATGGGCCTGATGAGGGATGAGTAAAGAGGCACGATGACCTTCCCTGATCTAGATGTGAATCCCTTCATGATTAGGTGGGCTATATAAAATGTTTTTCTAACCACTTTGGCCACGTGGTTGTCAAATGAGAGATTGCTATCAACTTGGGTCCCCAGGTCCCTAATTACTTCTTCTGTACTTAATGGATTACCACCTATGTGGTAATTTGTGGGCACTTTGTTTTTACCAAAGGGGATGACTATACACTTTTTGGCATTTAGCTTGAGGCCATGGCTCTGGCACCAGTTGTCTGTTTCTATGAGGCCCTTTTGGAGGATGCTTGTGTCGGCTGGAGAGTCGATTACGGTGCCCAGTTTGCAGTCATCTGCAAACTTGGTCAGCCACAGTCCTTCCGTGTTGGCCTATACCTCCGAGAAATATATACCGAACAAGAGAGGTCCCAGGACTGAGCCTTGTGGGACACCACTTGTAACTGGTTTGGAGTCTGACATGGCTCCAGCAATTCTAACCATGTGGGTTCTGTCCTTGAGCCATTTTGCAATCCATCTAGTGACATAGGGGTTTATATTTAAGCTGGTGAGCTTATCTATAATGCCCGAGTGAGGTATTGTATCGAAGGCTTTTGCGAGGTCCAGGTAGGCTGTGTGGACCACCTTCCCCTCGTCAATGGCCTTGGTGACTGTTTCAAAGAAATCAGCCAGGTTTAAGAGGCAGGATCTGCCCTTAACAAAGCCGAACTGGGTAGGATCCAGTGTCTGTAGGTCCCCAATATCTTTATTTATGAGGTCCATGATGATCCTTTCCATAGCTTTGCAGACCAAGCTAGTCAGGCTTATGGGGCGATAGTTTCCAGGATCCGTTGAGGCACCACCTTTATGGAGAGGGACCACTGTTGCTGTATGCCACTCTTTGGGCACATATCCTGTAGTAAGGCTGAGAGGCTTATGATGTCCAAAACAGGATTCATATTGTCACTGATGAGTATATCATTGTATCTTCTTTCCAAGAAGTCTCTCTGGAGGTCATCCAGGTTCTTACGGGTTTTCTCCATCTCACTCTTGAGCCTGGTTATCCTAAGTCCCTGTGACTTGGTAACATTGTGCATGATATGGGTGCTTACTTGTGACATGGAGGAACAGGTTGACCCTCATACATTTCTTATACAAATCACTGAGAAGCTTAGGATTGCCTGGTGCCTTGTACACCTCCAGGATGAGGAAATCTACTTTCTCCATGCTCTAATGGGTAGTGAAGTGAAGAAATTCTGTAGATGTGCTTACATGTTTGAAACAATTCTCCATTTCTCTTTCATTGCTTTTCAAAAAATCATGTTTTCTCACAAATACACAGCAAGAAGAGCTTTAAAATGCTTTATTGGCACCTAAAAGTAAAATAAGCACAATTTTGCCACAAGAAAATATGGTTTTCAATTACTTTAAACAACTTTTAAACTGACAAGAAAAAAGTGCGCTGCTCTTTAAAAGAACAATATAGTCTTGTGACAGTCCATTAAAACACACATTTCTAGCTTAAAAATTGAAAGACCTATGTTGTTGTTGTTGTTGTGTCTTTTGGCTTTTCCCGGTTAGGGGTCGCCACAGTGGAACTCCGGTCCGCTAATGATTGGTAGTTGATTTTTACATGCCGGCTCTGACGCACAACCTTCAACGAAGGTACGCCCATTCACGCATGTCTCCACACAGAAGACGCTCTAGCTGAAAATCGAACAGGACAGTATCTTACTGTGAGGCGACAATGCTACTGCAACACCACCACCGCGGGTTAAAAAATAATAGCTTAAAAATAACTTTCCTGATCAGGGAATTATTAAGTATTAATAAACATTTTTTTAAATGGAAAGTTTCCCCCTAACAGAACTTATCTGCCCAGCAAAGGAACAGCACAAGCCAACCATTGATCCTCAAAAGCCTCAGAGAAGTGTACTCTTCAGAGTCAGGAAAGCTCTGAAGGGCTTGGCACCCAAATCTGCTATTTTAGTCAGCTCAGATTGAGCTAACTGACTGTTCTGTGTGCACAGAAGGTGCCTTGAAGCTTTGGAAGCTGGCTGGAGGTTATATCTTATGCAGGATAAAACCCATATAGCTAAGGCTAATGTAGTAGTAATCAATTTTATCAGCATCTACCTCTTTGGTAAGTTTACTTACACAACTGTACTTTCCTTTTCACTGCATTTCCAAAGAATACGGATATTGTTTATGAAATAAAGCCAGATAACTATGCTGGTCCACAATCCAGATGGTTTCTCCTTCCCAAAGGGCAAGGGCTGTCTGTGTTGGCTAAACTAGGGTTAAATACAAGTCGGGATAGCCAAGTCACAGCCACCTGTCCATAAAATAGCTGCTAAGGCCATCAAGTGTGTATACACTAAACGTGTTACATTTATGATGACAAAGATTCCCATAACATGTGCCACCATAGTTATGGAATATCTAACAAATTTCCCTGGTGTCTGCAAAGACTGGATATTATAAATTTGATAAGACTAGGGGCAGGGGTTATTTTCAGTGCACCTATGCATATGCACATGTATGCATACTCACCTACAGAAATACCAGCGACCACATAAAGGCATAATAAATCAAAGCAGATTCCATGTTTGTGTTAAGCAATCCATTTGCTCCATATAACATATAGCTATTGCATTTAAAACTCTTACAGAGCTACTGTGTTTTACATTTAAAATGTAATATTGTTTTGTTTTATCTATGTCATACGTCCAAGGATAACATACAGCTAAGTTACTGAACAAAATATTGTATGCAATACACAGATGCAAAGTTGTGATTTATTGTACAGTTTCTGTCTGACTGTGTTATTCCTAAAAAAGGTCCACAGAGTAAACTGCTCAGCTATTTATCAAATGATAAGTAAATAAATTAAGTCTTGCAGAACTGTAGCTTTGCCCATATAATTTTACTCTGTGAGGTACTACATATGTTGACATGTCTTGTAGGGCAGACATGCACTACCTACAAAGACTCTCTCTCAGTGTCCTATACATAATCACAATGCATATACTTGTTTACAGACACATGAAGATGCTGAAAGAAGTGTTTTAAATACGTCTAGCTGTCAAAAAGAAGCATTTCCCATGACTGTTGAACGGTGATGACTCTGAACCAATGACCTAAATGTGATAAGACTCCCAACACCATCTGCAAAAACTCACTAAAGCACCACTGTCTTTTATATGTATTCGCTAAAGACATGAAATAAAATACAAAACTGCAGCCATCCTTGCCTCACAATCTTTGTTTTTCATGTGGGTTACAGATGTATTCCAGTTTTTTTAACAATCACTGACCACTTATTTTTTTTTTTGCTTTTTTTTTTTTTTTAGCTGGCATTTTATGAACTTGCTGAGTTAGGTTTTAAATAACAGACATTTTCAGTGTCAGGATCCAAAGTAAGACAGTCACTCAACTTACTTTTACACAATAAAAATGCTACTTTGCCTTTTACAAGAAACCTGTAACATCAGATAACAACCCTCAATCACTGAACCTTTTCTCATTTCAGAAGGGCTGCAGGTGGTGCATTGTCAATCATGTTTCATTTTACAGTTGGTAGATGTTTGTAATTGTACTGTAGGTGGATTGGACACTCTAAATTGGCCCTAGGTGTGAGTGTGCACATGTGTGTGCCTTCTGTGGAAGGTTGGGTGCCGGGCTGGCAACTCAACACCGTAAAACTCCACTGTCAATCATGAGCGGACAAGGGATCAACTGTGGCGACCCCTAACTGGGAAAAAGCCGAAAGAAGAAGAAGATGTTTGTAACTGCAATAACTGTAGTCACTTGGTGCTGCATTTCTAATGTTTATGAAAACTAACTACAAGCAACACACCGAAGTTTCTGCTTTGATGAACTGATTCAGGTCAAATGGGAAGAAATATATACAGCAACAGACAGAGGCTAGTACAAAAAAGTAAGCTACAATCAAATCTTACCCATTTAACTACTCAAACTTCTGATTTGCATGTGAAAAAAATTCAGCATATTGTAATTTAAGGCCCCATCTGATATAATGTGTAGCTTTGCATTCCTAAGCATTGCAGGGATATCTTGAGATAACAGCAAAAAACAGTGCATGTCTATACCATACAAAGGCAGTAAGACCCTTACATGGAAAATACAAGTAAAACAAAACCTTTTCAGTACTTCAAGAGAGGAAATCAATAGTCCAAAGTGGGTGCCATCTGGCATGTATTTATATTCCACATAAATACTATAATGGAGCTTAGGAAAATTTTGGGAGAAATAATCAGATTTAGCAGGGAATATTACTTATAGGTGGGGAATGGAATTTGATTTGCAGCAGTGAAGATGTATCTGGGGGGCTCAGAAGGGAATATATAACAAAGGAAAGTACATTTTTGAAGAAATTTATGAAAATATTTAGCATGGAAGATGTGAATTCAGTAGTAGGAGTTCGGATTGAATTTACATATTATTTGCCAAGATACAAAAACTGGTCTAGACTAGATAGAACGCATATTTCACAGGAACATGTGCAGTTAATTGAAAGTTTTGATATGCATCCATTAACTATTTCAGATCATGCTCCAATAATAACTAAAATAAAATGCAGGGTAATGAAATAAAAATGAGACACTAGTGCTTTCCCACCTATCTGCTGAAAAGTCAGGAATTTACAGAATAGGTAGTGGAAATTATTTGGAAGCTATAAGAGAAAGTAGAAATTTCTTCTGAAAATATAGCTAGGGAGTGGGATAAAAGTAAAGTTGAGTTTAAAAATAGGATGGAAATGAAAGAAAGAGAGATATGGCTAAGAAGTAACTAGAATTATTTAGAGGTACTGACAATGGTTAACGTATTGCAGAACAGGGGGAATCTCAAAGAACAAGAGGAGCAATTGTAGAATGCTAAACAGAAAACAAGGGATTACCTTGATAATATGCATGAGTTCAGAAAAACTGCTTTTAAGCAATTGTTTTTGATAACTCCAGAGCAAAAAACTTTTAGCACAATGACTCAATCAACAGAAAGTAGAAAGGGTTGTCGCCAAGCTTATGGAGCCTATAACAAGGAAGATAACAAGCAATCCTGTAGAGGTAGTAGAAATATTTCAAAAAATGTATAAAAGTCTGTATAAAGCAGAGGAATACGGAAATCAAGAAAAGGTACAAATGGAAATGTTTATGGAAGAATTCAATATGCCAAGGTTAAAGGCAGATGAGGCTCAATTACTAACAGGATAGGAGAAAATGAGATAAAAACCAGTCCACAGGAAAGTCCCCAGGAATAGATGGAAGTTAGGAGGGAAAAAGACTAATAAAGATCTGGAAGATTTTGTTTAACAATATTTTAACAGGAAGAGAAGCACCAACATCCTGAAGAAAGTAGTGATGGCTGTAATACCCAACAAGGGTAAAGACCTAGCCGATCCAGCTTCATACAGGTCTATTTCAATCCTAAACCATGATTATAAAATGTTTATGTCTATAATAGCTAAAAGAATGGCAAAGTTGAAGCCAAAATCAATTAATATAGATCAATGTGGTTTTGTGGGGAGGAAGCAAACATTTGACAACAATAGCAGAACACTGATAAGCCAGACAGAAGCAGAATGTAAGAAAATACCACTACTGTTGGTAAGTCTGGATGCAGAGAAAGAAAGTATTTGACCAAGTAAGCTGGGAGTTTATGAGCAGGACAATGGAAGAATTTACATTCCTGATAACTTTATATGGTTAAGTTGGTGATTATATGAGGGATCGGATGCAAAAATTAAAATGGGTGGGTTCCTCTGATACTTTCTGTTTGAGCAGAGAAAACAGGCAGGGGTGTTTTCTTTCCCCTTTGTTATTTGCAATATATTTAGAGCCATTGGCAAAGAAAATAAGGGACTCAGAAATTCAAGGACATAATTGTTGTGGTAGTCAAGAAAACCTAGCTCTATTGCTAGAAGGCATTATTTTATACCTGATAAAACCAGAAAAAGGACATTTTATTGTTGTGGAACATTTTAAGACAGTTTCAAATCTTTTCGGGATACAAAATTAATGAAGCTAAAACAAAGGCAATAGCTGTAAATTCGACCCACACAAGAAATGTTTCAGCAATATCCATATTTATGGGGACATGACAAAATAGAAGAACTTAGAAGTATGGATTAAAAAGGATTCTAGTGTGGCAGTAAGAGACTAAACAAAAGATAATACAACAACTGAGAAACTGGAAGCTCCCTTTTTATGGATATGGGTAGCAAGATACACGCAGTTAAAATGTTTTTACTCCCTTTAGTTTTATACACAGGTCAGGCATAATTTTATCAACCAGAGGATAAGTTGTGGATAGCAACTAATAAAGAGCTTAGGGGTTTTATCTGTGAGAGGATGTGCTGACTTTTCCAACAGAACAAGGTGGTCTGGGTTTACCTGATTTGAAGGAGTACTTCAGAACTACACAGCAGAAGCAGAAACCTATAATTCAACATGGAAATGGGTGATGATGAAACAGCGAGGAAGCTCAAGAAATAAGGAGAGTCTGGGATTTTGGAGAGTCTGGGATTTTGGATGGAGATCCTTAAGGAGAATTACAATAACCATACAGAATGTTATACTCATAAAGTAGCAGAAAAAATATTCTAAGAACTAAGCCAACACAGGAATGGAGAAAGTAGATTCTGCTGATAGTGATGACTACAATTAGGGATACAGACAATAGGCAAGAAGAGGCTGGAATTTATTGGGAAAAAACTGGCAAAAGAACCAAGGTACTGCGGGCAAACTATTAGAGAAGGAAAGGTAATATAATGGGAAGAGGCCAAGAATTTACTTGGACTGCAGGCTAGAGATTGCCTTCCCTATCAAGGATTGATATCAGAGTACAGGCAAATAGAAAGATATAGAAGGATCCTAAGTGAAAGACCAGCACTGGTAGAGTTTTTAGTAGAATCTAAAACAGAAGCTGCTGTTAAAAAAGGAATAATTAGTAAGAATATAAAATATTGCTTGATAACTATAAGAATCAATCAGAGGAGGTTAGAAAGGATTGGGAAGAGGGACTGAATAAGTAATTCACAAAGAAACAATGGGGGATATATATATGTCTCCAAAATATTCAACAAAGTCTAGAATATTTAGGATCTTTGTTTGGAAGTGTTTACATAGGTATTTTTATACCACACATAGACTCCAAAGAATTTTTCCTCAGGTAGATAGCAAATGTTGGAGGTGTGATGGGGAATAAAGATGGAATTGGGAACATATTTTCTGGGAGTGTAATGAGTTGGCAGACTTTAAAAAGTTCTTACAGACTACTCTGTCAGAAATAATGGTGAGCAAATTGGTAAGACTAAGGAAATTATTTTTTTAACTATGATACAGAATTGGAATTACCTAGACACTATAAGGCCTTGCTGAGTCTAATTATGGTGGCTGCCAAAAAACAATTACTAGGAAATGGAAATCAAAGTCTAAACCAACTGTACTAAGAAGCAGTGAATATAGTAACAGAGACAAAAAAAATGGAAATGGGATCTTTAGAAAAGGGTAGAAGCAAATTACATAGAAAAAAATGAAGGAACAATACGTGCAGGCAAGGAATGAGGTTTAAAAGAAGGCAGGATTTGAATGAGCTATGTAATGTTTGACTGACAGTGACTGGATAGATTACAAGTGATGTATAATGTCTGCAATTTAATTATGTCAATATGGTTTATTTTCATTTATATAAATGCATGACTGCCTATATCATCAGTAATCATTTAATAAAGATGTTTCTTGTTTAATAAAAAAAAATCCCATATCATCTTCTTCCTCAGTCTTCTCTAGATCCACTCCCAGTCTGTATTTATCCCACAGACATTCTCCCAAAAAAAAAAAGAGTTTAGCCTTGTTTACTTTACTTCAAAACTAATGGAAATAACAGAAATAACACACAATGAATAAGCAAACATACAAATAAATTATCATTGTCCATATCGTAGTTATTAAATGCGAAACAGGACCATGGTATTTTCCAGAAATCTTAAGAGGTTTCAGATCTTGGACAAAGATACTCTGTTGCATTTTTTGCTATCTTTATATTGCAAATATGCTACAATAGTGTACTTCTGTTATTACATACTTTACATTATGTTACCTTGATTTTGTGTTCTTTTGTAATTACAACTTTTTCCAGATCGTTTGTTTTATGTTTCTTTATGCTAATTCTTTGGCTAAGGCAATGGCTGAAATGTGTCCTTCTTTCATCAGCCTATTACCCCAGTTAACAAACATAAAATAAATAAAATAAAATAAGGAAAGATTGTCTTCTACAAATATATGCTGTAGAAAGACAGCATACATAGCTTTAACAGTAGACCTTAAACACCTCTGCCAGAAGCTTCTGTTAGTTAATGGGGGAACAGGGGTTATTTCTGATCTGGCTTGTTAGGCTCTAGGCCATTTTTTGGCTCCCTATTAAAATGGCTGCACTCATAATGCAGAGTGCCAACAGACCAAAGGAAAAAAGATCAAAAATCCAGGAGAAGAGTGAATCTCAAACATCGCTCTTCTCCTTTAAACAAAACTTGATTAAATGCAGAAAATACATTCATTTCATCCTTACAGCCACATCTGTTACAAAAGGTTTGAATTTCAACTGCATCATACTTCCTGGGCACCTTATGTCTTTCTCTCCCATACCCATTACTGCTTCAGCACATTCTTACTTTACTTCACATTTTTCCCTTCCAATTTGACTCACTTTTTATCTTCCATGCTTCCATTTCCACAGTTAATTCCTTAACTGTGTACTTTCCTTCACTCTGAATACATCCACAGTATCTGCTAAATTCTGATGAGCTTCTCTTCACAGACTACACCTTGTTTGATTATCTATTGTAACACAAACTATTATATATCTTATCAATGAATTATGCTACTCGCCAATGTAAATGATTCTGTTTCTTATCAATGAATCACGCACCTCACAAGCTTACAGTCCTTGGCTTGATTATTCAGCTCAGTAACATAAGCATCAACAGTCTCTGTAAAACCTTATAACCTTTTAAAGAACAAATATTAAATAAAATGCAAGTTCTTTCTATGCTCACAATAATTCCTAATTTTTTTCTCCCTCTTTCTCTCACTGCTACTATTTTGTCATTCTCCTCTTTAAGAAAAATGAAGACAATAAATACCTCCTGCTTGCAGTAAAGGAACACATTGAATTTCTCGATCCAAAGGTCCCAAACTTCTGTTAAACTGCCTTGCAAATATAAAAATTCTTGGTGGCTGCAACTGCGCCACTTTAAAAGTGCAGTTTATAACAGTAAGTTATACCTCTACATTTCTAATCATGCTGACTTTCTAAAACAAATATATTTATTCACATCTGACATCTTTTATCATTTGGATATCCACCAGAATGTTTGGCACACAACACAGATGCTATAAATGAGTTGCCAGCCTAAGTTCTTTACTGTGACTCTTTCTAAAAAAATAGGAAACACATGACAGGCACTTATTGTAGCTAAGCACTAGCATCTCTAAGCTATATATCATTATATTAGACAACCACCACGTCCCTAGATATGACAGTATAGACAGAAGTTGCCTCACACTTTAGGAAACCATACTTTCATGGTGTGCAATTTGCATATCTTTCAACTGTACAGATTTTTGCAAAATGTCCAAATTTTTGCCTCATGTTTTTGGTCTGTTCCTCATAAAATTGGTGGTTATATGGCAAATCACTGAATATTGAAGTCACTAAACAATACTAACTAATGACAGACATTTGAGCTTCAGACATTATATCCTTCAGAAAATACATAATGCAAAATCCATTATTCTAGCAACTTTCAAAGTTTATAGGAGCAATATTTAAATTCTGTCCCTATTTTTGGGCCATTGAACCCATTCTTTCTGGCTTTGTCCAATTTACTTGCACTGAGAGCTTGAGAGGTATGTGTGCAATGTCAGGTTCCACTAAAATGCATAGTCAAGTTCAACACTGGTAAAACATGTGTATAACCATCACACTATATCAATTCGTACCTTTTCCAAATAAAAAGGTTAATCTACCTTGCAGTTACGGTGGCTGAAAAACTCCGCTATTTCACACTGTCGCCCAGCAATTATGACCCTTTCCTGGCAAAAAGTTAATTGGCTACACTGTCACAGTGGCCAGTCAAAGGAATAACCATACACCAGATTCTTTCTCTCCGACTCCAGCATAGCATCAGGATTATTGATACAGAACCACATTTTCTAAATAGAGGAAAACTCAGCAGATTAGATAGAGGAATGCCACTATGAAGTCAGTTATACCTAATCATCTGCTGCCATGTTGAGTACCTCATAAAAATGTACAGTGACATTTCACTGTACAATACTAAGTTAAAATCCAGAAGCTAGGTGGAACCTCCAGAAAGTATCCCTTGGACAACTGTCCTAGCAAATCCATTTCAACTTGTGGACACTAAAGTCACCTTGAAATGATTCGCAAATGCATATAATGTCGAATATATGCCTGCTTCACAGAAACTTAGAGAAGATACTCCACTAAAAAAGACAGTGTGGACCATAGCTACCTTGGGGGAAAAAGACTTCTCAGAATACAGACTACAGAATAAAACTTCAACACCAAGGAACCTGTAGGCTCAGGTGGCAGACAGGCAAACCTGTCAACTGTGAAGTTCAAATCTCATCCAGGGGAAATATTCTTAAATGAAGCATGGGGATGTAGCACATTTAAGGAAATTCTTGGTCAATTAAAACTGGTGCTGGGTGACAAACCTGCTCCTCAAGATCTGATGTGTGGCGATAACTGACATGTGCACCCTGGTCATAAAATAACAGACCCAAATCATAAATGTCTCTTAGATAAGTCAAGATCACATGCAAAGGTAGTTTCTTATATCACCAGGAAGCTGACAGCCTTCAAAAGCATCTTCCTGGCCATCAGAAGACAACACAACTAATTCTGGTATTTCTTCCATGATCTTTGAGATGAGATGTAGAAGCAGTAAGAATAGTGGGAATGTGTACAGAAATCGTATTGTACCATGCAAAAGAGAATATGTCCACAACTATTTCTTTGTTGAGCCGTACAGAAGATGTAGACAACTGTATTCTCCCAAGTAATGAACAAGCTGATCTCCACTTCCAAGAGACCTTGATCAGACATGGCCTGTGATTCTACAGCTCTAGAAGAGGACTGGCAAAGCTGATAAATCTGTCAGCTCCAACAGTTTCTGCTAAAACAGTGATGCCCTTACATAAGGTTCACTGTCAGAAAAGCACTGCCTCCTTGTAGAGGAAGGCATACCCTCAAGACACCCTGCCTGTTAATACACCATAATGAACTAGCTGTCTAATAATGGGGAGAATCCACGGAAGCAGCTTAGTCTTTAAGACTGTAAAGATCATGACTGCTTTAACATTTAACTGAATGGCAAAAAACTCCCTTTGGAGGGGACCACACTCCATGCAGGACCCTAAGTGAACTCTCCAGACTACATGTGAAGAGACCACTGTCAGACTTTGCAAAATGTTTATCTGCAGAAAGTGAAGACCCACCAGAAATCTGGTAGGGACTTTCCACCACTCCAGTGCCCATCAATTAGTGTCAAACACTGAAATAACTCAAGGGGCACAAGTGGTGTCTCTGAAGCACCTGACCCCCCCCCCCTCAATATCCTATACAAAATAAACATCCTCAGATATTCAAAACTGCACACTGAATAATAAATAGTACTGCAGCCATCGATTCCAAAATGTACCACATGGCTCAAGTCTAGGCCCCACACTGCATCCTCAGCCAGTTTGCCAAGTCCTTGAACTCCTCTCCAACACTATGAATAACTAACACAGGATGTCATCCTACGCTGCACCAATAAAGGGAATTCTTTGTGGAGAAGTTAGACAGGACTTTCTCCATTTTATGGTGATCCTTCAAAGCAGCTACCATGGAAGCACCCACCCACCCATATTAACAACACATTTCCATGAGCCCACTGACAGAACTACTGGAAGCCGGTCATGTGAGAAAGGGACAACATGGAGATCATCCTACTAGGCTTTAGCTACCATGGCTAACACCTTTCATAAAGGCTACGGGTGCTAAGGAAAGACAAATAATGCCATTTTGTAGAGGTAAAATCTCCTCACTGCAATCCAGAGACTAATGATGCACCAAAACAAATGCATAATGTACAGTCACACCAACTAAGCACTCTGCAGGAACAAGGGCAGCCCCTTCAGGGTAGCCACCCAAAACTGAATGTAATAGATATTCTAACTAAATTATCTACATATTATAGAGGCCACTCTGTATATGCCCAGCAGGCTTTGAATAATTTGGATTCAAACTACAGCTGCCCTTAGATCTAAGACGGGCAACTGACAATGGCATTACATTATTCTAGATCCATGAATCCTCATATTAGTTTTAATCTGAGACCATTAAGAACTAACTGCTGCATTTGCAGCACCCATTGAGCTAGTGGAGCTAACTTTTGTGCAGCTTCCTTCAGTGATTATTATGCAGTGGTTTTATGGCAGATCAAGGCAGGTGCTTGTATACAGTACAGCACAAGCAATAACTTCACTTGCTTCAATTGATATCTCAAACACAAAAAGATGGAAGAGTATCTTAAATTCTAATGATTCCTTCCCCAACTTATGGCAAAAAATACCTGAAGTGGCCTGTGCTGGGACTGACAACTGTGCAAACTTAAAAGTTTTCTAGCTGTTCCTTTCCAGAATGTTCTTTTGATTTCCATGTCACTGCTTCTGGGAGTGGGATAGGGACTTTTACTTTGGGTATAGTTGCTCCAGAAGTCTCGTCTTTTCCACAGTTTGTAGAGAACCCCGAGTTTACACGATGAAGCTGAGGATCTACCCAGAAAAGATTAATAAATATTAGTCTTGCTTTGTTCTTTCTTGATTTCAGGTGGTACATGGACAGAGCAGTAGTGGTTACATTGTCACCTCGCAACAAGAGGTTCTCTGTTTTGATTCTTGCATCCGTGTGGGATTCCTCATGTTGCTCCGATTTCCTCCCACATTACAAAGACATGCATCTGAAGTTTTTCTCCCCGGTCCTCCGCTGAACATTGGCTTCGTTCCAAGTCAGACTTTCCTGGTAAACAAATAAGCTGGGAAATGTTCTTACGCATAAGACGAGGGGTGTAACATACACTGAAGTGTAGCTTCAAGTATCCCACAAAGCTACATTTTTGAGCAGGATGCAATTAAAATTGCCACTAATACTGAGGCAAAGAATTATACAGCATTTGAAACAAACTGAACCTTTATAGTGGGTTAACAGCATGGTAAATGTGATCACACTTGACAAAATTTGAATATATATATATATATATATATATATATATATATATATATATATATATACATACATACGCCAACAAGGCTTGAATAAAGCAAATGAAAACAGTCAGAAGTGGTTGGAACACTGTTCCCACTGAAGTGCACGGTTGACGTCTTCCAGGTGAGCATGTATCAGCATTCCATGAGAAATGCCCTCACCTATGTGGTGGAGCATCCCTCTTTTTGACTGCCTAGCTACCAAAGCAACAGATTCTCCTCTATGGTGCCAGTATCACCACAAAGGCTTGTAGGATGGCACAAACCCTGCATGCACCCTAACCCTCTCCCCATCAGAAGGACAAACAGGCAATACTTTGTCATTCCCCTTCCTTCCATCCCAGCACCACCAATCACCTAAGCAATGCTCATCAGTTACCATATTGTTCAAGGTACATCCACCAGCATGAAATAAAGCCATGGTGCAGTGCCCGACTTCTTCAGAAAGTGATATAAAGAGTATGACTCTGAGGTATCCTTCACTTGAAAGCTATCTGAAATAGCAAAAGGATGGTATTCCAAGCAACTTTCAGTACAACTGCTAACCTCAATTGAGTGCATTAATGAAGAGAGACGACAATGTCAAACCAGCAAATACACAAGTGAATACGTTTTTCAAACTAAACTGCATCTGAGTTTCAGAAATACAAGTTAATGAATTGCATGTCACAGCTGATGATCTGAAATCATGGAAATTTACCCCGCAGTACAATGTAGCACTGACAGCTAGTCACCCCACTAAATGAGGCCAGTTTATCTGTGATATGAAGGGATTCTGACAGCACATACACTATCAGTCCTTACTCTTACAAGAGTGAAAACTTAACTTGGATAATAAAATAAAAAAATCCAAATTCATTTTATTTACGATCTTTTTTTTAACTGAACACTTTACAACATTTTTTTCATAAATTGTAGAAATAAAATCAAAATAAAAAAAAATACATAAATTCCATATCATCATTTTTTACGATAAAGAACAAACATCAAAATTGCATATCTGTGTAAAAATGCCATCTGGAACAGGTATATTTTCAGGGACCTCTTAAACTATTTGGTAAATAAGAGCAAAAGAAGGCATTTAATTGCTAGCACTGAGAAAATTCATGAATGTAAAACAAAGTAAGAGACGTAATGAAAGAGATGACAGAGCAAGAAGTATGAAAGAAATGGTTACAGCATATAAAGTGTCACTGCAGTACTAAGGTTACTATTATGTTTGGATAGCAATATTATTCATAGTATTTTGCTAAAATGCTTTGGTTTTATGTTATATAGGACAATGCCAGTTTTTGGCAAGATATGTTTTCAGTTATTTTACATGAAGGTATACAGCTTCTGCAGTTAAAGAGGTCAACAATTTACTAGTATTTCAAAAGAAAAAAAATGATTTCCATTTACTGAGAAAGGAAATGCAGAAAGCAGAATCTGCTGTCAGATGCAAAATAGTCCTTGTATTCTGACTATTCTTCCCTGCCTACAGTGCTTCCGCATAAGAAAAGCATAATGTCCCGCTGCTCTCTCTGAAGGTGCTTTCAAAGAGGCAAAACTAGTACTTAAGTGTATCACTGAGCCAAGTCATTAGCCTTTTACTTAAATTTTAACGGCTGCCTACAGAAGACTCCCACTGTACAAAAAGGAATGAGCAGAAGAAAAACGTTTGTTGCTCATAATATAACATCCTCACAGTAATATGCACATGGCACACAGAGTTTATAAGGCACTGAATCAATAAGGCTTTCTGCCTCTTTTCATCTGCGCTGCAGGCTGTCTGCAGTTACTTCCGAGAAACGCATCAAGGAACAGAGGTGAAAATGATTTTACACTCTCTGTGAAGTGTTCTCATCTCTCTGTGTGATGTCTGTTTTTGGGTCAGCTAACAAGGTACATTTTAACAACTACGTCACAAGGGCTGATTTCTGCATATATGATAGCTGACTTGGTTGAAGAGCTTTAAGGAAAGAAGTGAGCAATTTTGTAAGGCAATAATAATAACTGATGCTCGTAAGACGACTACAGTGAATACCAACCCCCAATTCTCTCAAGTTACCACCTACTTGGTGAAGCAGAGAATGTCAACCGTTCTGAACTGAAAGTCTTGTATCAAGAGCAGTAAAATAGAATTACTAATAGTACTGTGCGTAGGAAATCTACAGATATCTGGACTGAATGTCATTTTAAGTACTACATAAAATACAACTTTTTTGTTATATTGCAACACTACAAGACCACCTTGTGTTATATGTGCATGCATGCACACACACAAACATATGTGCACAAATATATAAAGTAGAAACTGGGAATGTGCACATAATCATTGTCCAGTTTTTACAATAATTACTTACATCTGCATAACCCCTTTTCAATGTGAAATGTTTGCTTAAGGAATGAGACATTATGAAGCTATTTCTGCCACAGAACTCTATGAGTCTGTATGACAGGCATAAACAGGGTTCATTTTTATGCTTTCAGAAGTGTGGATAATACTTTATAAATATTACACAAGGGAGGGTTTGTTTATGTCAGTGCTTGCTTATCTGCAGACCCTCCAAATCAAAAAGCTCTTTCATTTTTTTTCTGTTGTTACTGTTGTTAATTTTTACTTAAAAATAGTTAATTTTCCTCTTTTGGGACTTAGGTGTCAGTTTCTCTTAAAAAGGGATGGATTACTCATCTTGGTGGTTTTCAAAATAACCAAGCATTTAAATGACCCCCCCACAACACAGAATAAAGTGAACACACCTTATAACAGGCACTACTGCCATCCAGAGGGGCAGAAATGGCTCATCAGTGGGGTTAATTAGACTGCAGGATGAAGATATCAGCAAGAATTTCCCATTGGCTTAGGGTGCGTCAGGTGACAAAGCAAGATGCACTAGTTTTACATATACACTAATCAAATAATAATGTGCTGTGGTTTACTGACTGCTTGTCATCCTGTTCAACACCTACTGCCAGCCAGCTCCACACCTGTAGGGCAGAATGTTGTTTTCTTTAACAGAATTATGTAATGTAAGTTAAAATAGTACTTGTGTGTGTATGTGTGTGTGTATGTAAAAGTTGTAATGATTGCACTTTATGTATTTGACAGCAGTGGGCTACTATGGTCATTATTTATTAATTCATTCATCCATTTAGTCATAATGAAAACTCTTGAGGTACACACAATCAATAAAGTCACTGTAATTTCTGGTCTCATATCTGCGCCTGTGTGTACACCTGCAGAACAGAGTGCACATGTGTATACAAAAGGCCGCAATGGACTGCACTGTGTCTGTCTCAAAGCGACAAACTGAAATACATTACTATGGCTATTATGTAGGTATTTACTCATCCATTTGATCATAGTCGGTCATCTAAGATATATAAAGTCAATAAAGTAGCTGTAACTGTTAAGCACATTTGTGTGTGTGTGTGTGTGTGTGTGTGTGTGTGTGTGTGTGTGTGTGTGTGTGTGAGCGAGCAAAAAAGGTAGAGAGTGTCCCAGGGTAGGGTTGTAGTGGACTTCACTATATGTGTCTGACAGTAATGAGCAGAAATGTATCAGTGCAGATATTTTTATGTATTTATTCATTGATTTGATATATGACGCTAGGGGTGCAGAAAGGGTTATAATGGATTGCAATTTATGTATCTGACAGTAATGATTTGAAATATATTAATTATATATAATGTAGCTATTAGTTATATATTCATTTGATCACAACTAAACATCTGAAATGTATACAGCCAGTAATGTGGCTGTAAGTGTAGGCATGTGTGTGTGTATTATATACTACGGGCTGCAATGTGCTCCACTGTATGTGTCTGAATATTGCAGTTACTATGTAATTTTGAATTCATTTGATGAGAATCACACATCTAAGGTATGCACAGTCAATAACGTGTAACTGATGGGCAAAAGTTATTTTTAATTGTGTGGAGAGTTGCAGTGGGATGCACTGTATGTGTTTGACAGCAACAAGCTACAATATATAACTTCAGACATTATTTGTATATTTATTAATTCTGATCAGACTCGTGACACATAAGGTGTAAACAGTCAGTAACACAGCCTTAATGGTCATCAAGGATTCAACTGATTACAGTTAGCAGTCTTTCATATGTCTTAACACTGCTAACATGTGTTTAAGTAAAACAAGTTGAATTGAAACTTACTATGTGACCATTATTTTTATTGTTGTTACTATTTGGCCACAATCATACATCTGAGGTATACAGAATCAATAAAGTGTCTACAGTGAGTGGGTAGTGGCAGTCTCTGGATGAAAGTGACTGACCTCAGCTGTTCTTTGACCACAGTTAAGCAGTTCCTGGCTTGTCATAATTTGGCTACACCCACTCAGTTGATTCCTGCAGTCCCCCTCTTGCTTTAAAGTCACCAGCCACCAGTGTAGGTTCATAGATTAGTACTAAGCTAACTGCTCTTGCGAGCCATTTTAAGCCTAGCCAATTATCCCTTGTGAGATTCAAACCCTGCACCTTGTGTCTGTAAGGCAAACACCTTAACCATTAGGCCGCCCTCCCAACCCCTAACTTTATTACTGTATTACGCCAATTGTGTTTATAGAATAAATGTTGAATGTATGATTTCTGGGTTCTAATTCACAAAGGAGAAGACTTGAATCCCTTTCGATTCCCCCTTCACTTTTGTAAAGCAACACGAAAGGGGAAGTTAAATGGAGGAACAAGCCCTTCTCCTGAAGCAGTATACAAGAATAATAGATTTAAATCTTTTTCTTTTACTGCAACACAAATACTAACAGGTTGGCAGCAGTAAAATTAATGTCTTGATGTTATGCACAAAAAGGTTTCTTAACACTTTAAAAAGATAATATGCAGCAGTAAGTAACTGCAATTTTACACACAATTCACAGTGCAAATGGCACAAATGGTACCCTTACTCTACAATGTTTTATCTACCCATTCACTACACAAAACAGAATCAAAACAAGGCATCTGGTACCATATATTTTACTATACATGTACACATTTCATATATTTTTAACTTTGTACTAACTACAGCAGAAGAAGGATCCACTGTTCCATGTTTCAAAGCCACAGTGCACTGGACTGGACCTTGGATTGTTAATGCTCTGTGTTTCCAATTTGTCTTCTATAGAGGAGCTCAGCAAAGTGAGGCAGATTCAGGTCAAACAGTCCTTCATAACCCAAAACCCCATTCACCCAACAATCAACCTCTGCAGTATGGGAACAGTAAAGGTATTCAATGTTTTTTTTTTACACTCCTCCACATTCAACTTATACATGAACTGTCCAAGTGAAGAAATTAACAGAAACAATGACAACTGAGAACAGATTTAAAAAAATATGTAAAGAGTTTGCCCCCTTACAACAAACTATAACAGCCCCCAACTCAGAAACATAGTAATGGTTTGCTTCCTCTTGCGATCTGAGCAAGTCAATTCCTTTACCAGGCTGTGATGCTCTTGTAAAACAAATTGTGTCTAGTGGATTTACCATGTTAATAAATTAACATAAAACTGTCTTGAAGACGGGGGAAAATCTGGCAATGTCTGTCATTTGTGCTTTTGAAGAGAAGCTGCTAACTTTTCTATTATCTTATTTTTTGTGGCAAAAAATTACAGGTAGAAAGTCAGTCTAACCTAATCTGTTCATCTGCTTGCTAAGTACATTACTCAGATGCAAATTACCACAGGAGAGAATAGGAGCGCAGGGGTGTGTAGTGCACATCCACAAATTACTTAACTTCACAATTCTAAAAATCATCCAGGGAGTAAAGTACATAGAAAAAAATGGAAATTGGGGGGAAATACATTCAGAAAAATGTTTTGGAGGAGGAATGAGGTTTAAGAGAAGGCAGGAATTGAACAATGTATGTAATGTTGGATTGACTACATTGTATAGAAGGTTATATGTGATGTAAAATGTTTGTATATGTGTACTTGGTAATATGGTTTGACTACTTTTATACAAATGTAAGATTGCCTATGTCACAAGTGATAATTCAATAAAGGTGTTTTTTTAAACAAAAATCTAAAAATCATCCAAAACTCAGGTAAATTAGTAAAGTGAGTACAACATGAGTGAAAACTGTCTTAAGACCTGCTATTCACTTGGTTACAAATGACAAAGAAACAAGTCATATCCATTCTTAGCTAATCAGCTGCACAGTTTGCTCTAGTCTCGGCCATAAATCCTACACTTCTCGTGGTTATGCAAATTACGTTCATAGGTTATAATATATAATATATAACATATGATCCTTGTTCAGAAACATGTGTTTTCCTGGTCCCTTCTGAATGTCAAGTGTGGGTCACTCTCGTGGGAGGTACTCTACAGCTGTTCCACTTTCTCGGGTGTATCAGGGTGCCTTCAAGCTACAACAATCATCCTTTTTTTATTCCAACATTCATTAAAAAAATGAAATAATTCACAATACAAATACTGTGCACACTTCATGTGTGGTGCAGTAATTTCATTTCCCTAGCAGTTGATTGGTACCTTCCTTAGCCTAATCCATTACTTCAGGTCAATATACTAGTTTCCCAAAATTTAACTTACTCAACATCTGGTTTCAGCCCAGTATTTGAAATAACAATTTTCATTATTAAGTATGTCTAACAATATAGAAATAAATAAATAATAAAATCACGTTCAGCATAACTTTTAATTTGGATTGCTGGCATCCTCACATCATCCATCATCCGTACCCCCCAGGGGTCTTACCTGCAGCCTTTTGATAATCTGCTTCTTTACCTTACCTGGGGTAAAAGAGGCAATTAAGCTTTCTGCCTTAATCTCTGACAATTTTGGAAGGTTCGTTCTAATTTACTAAAAATTGTACTATGTTTCTAAAAACTTCTGAAATTTTGTTTGTCTTTTACCATTCTATTAGTCCTTGCATCTCTAACTGTACAATTCACCTTTCTACTTGTATTCCCCTCAGTTTCTTTACCAAGATTTTCTGTGTTTAGAAGTATTTTCAAAAAAATTTATCTGACAACAGACTCTCTTCCCTTCATTACTTCCTAATGAGTTTCTGTCTTCTGTATGCTTTTTCTTCTTTCTCCTTTGAATGACATATAACCTTCAACTCACTCTTAACCTCTTTCCATACTATAACCATATCTTTTTTACATATATTTGACTTTCTCAACACCTTCAACACTTGCTTAACCACCTCTCTCCTATATTTCTCATTCCATTGCCATGCTAATGCCTTAATCTCTTATTGTGTAGTAACTATTTATCCTAAATAGTACTGGTGCATTACCTGTGATACTTATTTGGTGAGTATCCACTTTTTTCATTAGGTATTTACGATCCTGCAAAATATATCCCCTGTCCAATATTGCCCAGCTATTACATCTATGCAAGAAAAAGGCATAGTTTACATTCCTACTTTGTTTTTCTACCATGTACACTAAACCAAAATCTTGCACATACTATTTAAAAAAAAAATCCTTCCACTGACAATAAAATACTTCTCGGTCACCCTAAAACATCTTCTCTGTCCGTTACTATACTGATTTCCCACAGATACTTAAAATACCCTTTTGGTAGCTTATTATCCAATTCATTATTTTCTTCACCTCACTCTACCTTATTCGAGAAGACAGTTGGATACTCACCAGTGTCATTCTCTTCCCTTTCCAGTTCTCTCTCACTGTCACAAATCAACCTAAAAGGTCAGTTTTATCCACCAGGTAATTGTAACTTCAAGTGTTATATGCATGGATAACTTGGTAAATTTTCCTTAAGTTGCTAACTTTCTATTAACTTCACAAAAAAAAAATGCTTATTCTACAGCTATCTGAACTTCCCTTTACTCATTAAGGAAAACAATCCTTTACACCAAATAAATAACAAATACTGCTTTCCTATCTGCTCAGTGCTGATCACCACTACAAGAAATAAGTTTAGAGGAGAAAAACAATATTTGATATTGTTCTCCTGTATTTTCAGACTTTTTTTAATTTTCTGCATTTTGGGACTTGGTATTGTAAGTCCAAAAATCTCAACAGGAAGCCAGTAAAATATGTTTCCTCAGGCAGACCCAACATGCTGGGGGTGTAAATACAGGAGACCATTGAAAAATGGGAGCATATTTCTGGTCCTGCCTAAGTTTAAATACATAAAGTGGATTTGCAAAGTTTACTAGAAAATGTGCCTGGTAAGTCTGTAATGCTTACACAAACCATATAAATTTCTACGTTATGATAAGCTCTTACAGTTGATAAAAGAGGAAAATTCATTAGTAAATCTAATAATAACGACAGTAAAGAGCAATAACTAGGAAGTGGAAGTTGAAAACTGATCAGAGCAAAAATATAGTTAGGGTGGGATGGAGGAGGCAGCCATCTTGGCCACAAGGTGTTAGCACGATTAGTAGAAGCCGATGGGTGATAGTGCAATACTGGTGCTGAATTAAGGTATCGTATTTAGTACAATACTACTGCTGAATTAAGGTGTCGTATTTAGTGCAATACCGCTGCTGAATGAAGGTATCATACTTAGTGTAATACTGGTACTGAATGAATGTATCTTACTGACAGTCAGGGCTGAAGCAATATGGCTAGAGCTCTGTGTTTGGTATTCTGAATGAATGAATGTAGCAGCTACATTTGTGACAAGTGGCTTGTTATTAATATTCTGAAAGAAGAACCCCCCCCCCCAAAGTAGACAGAAAAACTTTTTTATTGAGTTGAGGGGGCACTAAATTGGGGAGTTGCACCAGGCACCCCAACAGCTAGCTATGGGTGTGCAACCAAATATTGATGATGTAATAATTATAGTAGGCAAAATGGAAAAGAAGAATCATAAAGAAATATTCTTGGTATAAGTTTTTTATTTAGATGGCATTTTTTATTTAGATGGATGCCATTCTACAATTACAAGGAATCACTGTAATATAAATTTGAAAAATCTAGCAATTACACATTACAATATGATTCATCACATCATCACATTTTATAGCATAATTGCTAGATTTTTCAAATTAAGTCTGGAGTCTCTATCAATTCAGCAGTGAACTATTAAATATGGAGTAGAGGCTCTGTAGTCCAGTGGATTCGCAACTTAAAGGAAGGTAAAGAAAAATGTGCAAATTGAAACCTTTGCCTTCTGTGAATACTACAATATTGATATGTGATAGTTTGAAGTGCATCATTTGACTACAATCAGTCAAACATGAAAATCTAATGGAGAAAAATCATGATGTGAATAAATAGGTTTCTATAATTTCTTCTTTCTTATGTACAAATTTTTCTTAAAGTTTGAAAAAAAAAAGTTTTCATTATAAGAGGAAGAACTATTAATAGGTGATTTTGACGAATACACCTTGGATGAATTTTTTTAAGAATGCAATATGTAAATGAAGCAATCATTGTTAAGACTACAAGACACGTCTATGCAATTTCTGGATGATGCTGAATTGTAAATAAATGTGAACTTAAAACAAGTTTGGTAAGGCAACACACACACACACACACACACACACACACACACACACACACACACACACACACACGTGCACACACCAACTGACTAATATACCTACTGCATTACACTGTAGGTCTCAAAACCTGATTGCATATTTTCATGTTTGCATGGGTTGTCTACAGGTATTCCAGCTTTCAAAAACATGCTAGATGTCTGGCTAAACTAAACTGCCAAACAAACTGTACATCCACCCTTGCTCCCTTGCTCTCATAATAGAGTCTGAGGCTAAAAGGTATCTGAGAAGGATCTGTTTCTCTTACTTGGTTAACACATAAATAAATAAAATAAGACATCTCACCCTAGTCAATTTCTGCACTTTTTAACCACTTTATCTTTTGTTTTTTTAATCCATCTACTTTCTCTTTTTCATTTTCCATCTTGCCTCTACTTTTGCAATTGTGACTCTGATGTGCTTTTACACTGATAACTTTGTATTATAAAACATCAGTTTTGTTCTGACAAACCCATCTTGCATATTTTTGGACATGTTCCTCTACAACTTACCCCTGACTGTAACATAAACAACTCTCCCCTCATGTGTGGAAGTTAGAATTCACCAATGCTTGAAAATGTCTTCTTTCCTTACTTGTGTCCAATCCTGTCTCCATTACAGTCCTTAGTTGTGTCCACTCCTCCTGCTTCACACTTCACTGCTAGATGGGCACAGATCCAGGGATCACTGTTGATTATCTGCTGTCTTGCTTGCCAAATTGCTCTACTGTGATTCACTATTGTGTGGCTCTTTTCTACCATTAGCAATATGGGCATGTTACCCAACTAAGATTAAAAGGCCACACTGCAAACATTTGTAACACTGGCAGTTAACAATCTTGCTTGAACAGAGGCAGTAGACAGTTATTTAACCTGTGTTCGCTTTGTGGTGGGCTTTCACCTGCGTACCTTCACCAAGCAATTAATAATTTACCATTCTATATTGCAACAGGAAGTAGTTAAATAACAACAGATAAAGTACAGTTTTGTACCTACCATAAATGTAGATGTCCGAACTGGATAGCATCTGCAGTCATAACAACTGGGTTGTCCTGTCGTCAGGCAGCCCTGCAGTCGGCCGGATTCCAAAGTCCGGGTCCGGCTTCGGCTGATGTCGCACTTCACCCGACGTCATCTCTGCTGGTCTCCGGGTATAAAAGCATCAGCCGACACCATTTTCTTCAGTGTTTCTTGCCCCAGATGCCAGTTGCCCTTCCTGGAAGGCTAAATTTTGGATAAATGCCAATGTTTCCAAAAGGATAGAAGGCAAACTCAGAAAATAAGCATGTATGTACATATATACAAACAAATACACCATAAGAGACTCCCCCCACTAGCTAGCTATTAGGACGGTAAATACCCTAGAAGTACCACAGAGGGGAAGGCGGGAGGGTAATCCTGACTGCAGATGCTATCCAGTTCGGACATCTACATTTATGGTAGGTACAAAACTGTACTATGTCCTTCATGGATGCATCTGCAGTCATAACAACTGGGTAGAATACCATAGCCAACTAAGGGAGGAGGAAAAAATTAGATTATGGTGTGGTTAGGATCCCTTGCAGCACAGCAGTGGCAAACCCTGCTCGGGATCTGGAGTACATTGGTAAGTTATAATGCTTGGCAAATATATGCACGGAGGTCCAAGTAGCCGCCTCAATAATGTCCTTGGTTGCCACACCTCGTAGGAAGGCTGTGGTAGTGGCTGTTGCCCTTGTAGAATGAGGCCTTATGTTCTGTGGAATTGGTTTTCCATGGAAGGAGTAGCAGAACCGTATGCAATTTCCTATCCATTTGGAGATTGTCTGTTTGGAAATTGCTTTTCCTTCCCTTCCTGTTGCATAGGCTACAAAAAGCTGGTCAGTTTTTCTGCTACTTTTGTTCTGTCCAGGTAGTAGCGTAACTGTCTATGTACATCCAAGGAATGCAGCAATCTTTCCCCTCTGTTTTGTGGGTTGGGAAAGAAGGTAGGTAGGTGGATTGCCTGGTTTAAAGACACTCTGGATATCACCTTAGGCATAAACGTAGGATTAGTCCTCATGGACACTCTATCTTGGTGGAAGATTAGGAAGGGCTGTACCGCCATTAGGGCCTGGAGTTCAGAGACCCTCCTTGCTGAGGTTATTGCCAGTAGGAAAGCAGTTTTCCACGATAGATGCTGTAGGTCTGCTGTAGCTGCTGGTTCAAAAGGTGCGAGTGTCAATTTTTCTAGCACAAAGTTCAAATCCCAAGCTGGCAATGGTGGTTTCCTTGGAGGTTTTACATTCTTAATTCCTCTGAGGAACTGCCTGAGTAAAGGATGTGAAAAGACAGGTGGATCAAAGCTGTATTCTGCTGAAATAGCTGATGCATGTATCTTGATGGAGGAATAGGACAGGCCTGTATGTAGAAGCTCTGCCAGATACTCCAGAATGTTAGCCATATCTATAATTGACACATCTTTTCCTCTTTCAGTGCTCCAAATGACAAACCTTTTCCATTTTCCTGCATAGTTCCTTCTTGTTGAAGGTCTGCGGGCTTCAAGGATAATGTCTTTAACCCTTTGTGAAAGTTCTGGGTTAGTTGCTGCTATGTGATGTTCCATGCAGTCAGTTGCAAGCGTTTTAGGTTTGGATGCATGCTGCTGTAGTTGTTCTGAGTTAACATCAAAGGCATCAGGGGTATTGGCCACATGTTGTCCTGAGACATGCTCCTCAGTAATGGGTACCAGTGTTGTCTTGGCCAGTTTGGAGTCATCAGGGTTATCCTTGGGCGTTCCTCCTTGATTTTTAGTAATACCTTGTGTATCAAGGGAAGAGGTGGAAATGCATATGCTGTTAGACCTTTCCAGCTGAAGGAGAGCGAATCCACTTTCCATGCAAGTGGGTGGAATGTCCTTGTGCAGAATTTTTTGAGTTGGTGATTGAGAGGGGAAGCGAATAGATCTATCTGTGGTCTTCCCCATTTCTTTGAGATGGTCTTGAAGATGTCCGGGTGTAGCATCCATTCGTGGGCATCCGATGTGGTTCTGCTCAATATGTCTGCTAGAGTATTGTCCTTTCCCGGTACAAATATTGCCTGTAACTGGATGTTGTAGCTGAGTGCCAGGTTCCAAAGCTCCAAAGTCATTCTGCATAGGGGTATGAATGAGTGCCCTCCTGCTTGTTGATGTACCACATTACTGTGGTGTTGTCTGTCCTTATCATCAAATGGCCCTCTTTGAGAAATGGTCTGAAATTTTGGATTGCCAGTTTTACTGCCAGCATTTCTTTTAGGTTGATGTGCAGGTGGAGTTGATCCTGCGTCCACAATCCTTGTACGCATTTGTCCAGCATGTAAGCCCCCCATCCTAGGTCTGAGGCATCTGTTGTGATGGTCTGGCTTGCTCGATAGCTGTGAAAGGGTAGGCCTGGGTTTGACTGGCATGCCTGTGCCCACCATAGGAACTCCTGTTTTAGGCATGGGATTAGTGGAATTTCTGCTTCTAGGCTGTGCCTGTGTTGGGACCATAAATTCCTTAGGTACCACTGTAGTTTTTTCATATGTAGTCTGGCATGTGGAACCAAGATTATGCATGATGCCATGTAGCCCAAGGCCTGCAGGACCTTTCTTGCTGTTAACTTGTTCTGTTTTGTTAGAGCCAAGAAGTAAAGAGGGAGTTCTTTTGTTTTTCTGCGGTTAGGAATGCCATTTGTTTTACAGTGTCCAATTCAGCCCAGGAATGTCCTTGTTTGGGATGGTATCAGCCTTGACTTTTGTAAATTGACTGTGTATCCCAGTGCTTGTAGCAAGTAAATGACCCTTTGTAAATCTGTTGTCAGCTTGCTTTTGTTGTCCCCTTGTAGCAGGCAGTCGTCCAGGTATGGATAAATTTGGATTCCCTGTAGTCTGCAGTGGGTGATTACTGATGCCAGGCATTTTGTGAATACTCTGGGCGCAGTAGATAAGCCAAAGGGCAATGCTGAGAATTGATAATGCTCTGATCCTGCAAGAAATCTGAGGTATCTTCTGCAAATAGGTCGAATGGGGACGTGCAGGTATGCCTCCTTGAGATCTAGAGTTACCAGCCAACACTCCTTGCCCAGCATGGGAAGAAGTTGCTGTAGGGTCAGCATTTTGAATTTTGGGACAATGTTGTATGTATTTAAGGTGGACAGGTCGAGAATAGGTCTCCAACTTTTTTCCTTTCTTGGAACTAGGAATAGTCTGGAGTAAAATCCTTTGCCTTGTTCTGTTATTGGCACTCTTTCCACAGCTCTCATCTTTGCTAATTGCATTATCTGCTGTAGAGCTTCTGTTTTTTGATTTGGAGGCAGGTTTGGCATTCCTCTTTTGACTGGTAAAGTGTGAAAGTGGAATCGGTAACCTTGGTCTATGGTTTGCAAAATCCACTTGTCTTTTGTGATGTAGTGCCAGTTTTTGAAAATAAGGTTAATTTTCCGCCTAATGGAGCTGCTATTTGTTCCCTGGTAGGCGGATGTAGAGTTAAGTCACTGTGATTGTGCCGTTGTAGTGGTAGTGGCTGAGTCTGTACCTCTGTTATTACCTTGCCACTGTCGTCCTCTGTAGGCACCTCCTCTGGATTGGTGTCTGCCTCTGGAACGTCTATTCCTGCCCCTCTGGGATCTTGTGGAGTCAGGAAAGGACCAATTTTTGGCAGGCCAGTTCCTGCTAAACCTTGGGGGCTGAACCTGCAAGAAATCTTTAACCGTTTGAACAGATTTTGCCTTTTCTTCCATTTTCTTCATTACCTGCTGGGCAGGTGTACCAAACAAACTGGTCTTATCCATAGGAGCATCTAATAACTTAGCTTTAACATGATCCGGTAAGACTTGTTCCTTCAGCCATGCATGTCTTCTTATCACTGTGCCAGTCATGGCTGATCTAAATGAAGCCTCCAGTGCATCATAGCCACATTTTAAGGAATGGTTACTAACCTGTTGTATGTTATTTACCATTTCTAATACATATTTCTTATCTATAGAGTCATCAGATGATAGCTTTTTAGTTAACTGATCAAGCATAAACTCTTGGTATTGTATCATGTGAAACTGACAGTTTAAAGCTCTAGCTGAGAGAGTAGCTGAGGTATAAACTTTTTTGCCCCATCTATCTAAAGACCTGGCTTCCCTTTCAGAAGGAATAGGGTTTTTTGCTGTGGTCGAGGCTACTGCCTTAGGCCCCTGGGAAATAGTTTTGGGGTCTGCAAGTGGGGCCTTGTATAGGTGATGATGCGTGTCTGGTACCCTGTAAAATCTGTCTGGTTTGGCAGGGGCTGGAGGTAAGGAGTCTGGAGCAGAGCAGACATCATTAAAGGCATCGTCCACAACAGAGAGGACAGGAGGTATAGCTAAGGGCCTGTGTTGTGGAAGGTGCAGAAAAGTCCTAAGTCTTTTTCTGGAATCTGAGAAATCCTGTTGCTGCCATTGGAATTGTTCTCGCATGGCATGTAAGGTTTCCCCAAATGAGAATTCTTCAGGTGGAGAAGCAGCTGGGATGGATTCTTCAGCATCTGAGTCTTCATAATTGGAGAAAGGAGCCTCTGGCTGGTCTGTAATATCTGAGTCATACACAGAATCATCAGAGGACACAGGCTCGGGGGCTCTGCCCTAGGTCTCTTCTCTGGGGGCTGAGAGGCCCTGTCTGGGTGAGATTGAGATCCCTAATTAAGGATATTAAATCTTCTGCCAGAGTAAGCATTTGTGAACTAGAAGTAGGCCTGGTTGAGGGGGGTTTAACAGGCACTGTTTTAGTAGACTTGGCTGCTTTAGCCCTGGCAAAGGCCTTAATGGACATGGCTGCAGGAGGCCTAGCAGCACCACGTGCTGGGGTAGAGACATCCAAAGGGATGGTGTCTGATAATTCACTAGAAACCACTGTAGTAGGTAAAATTTCAGAGGCCGATTCAAGTAAGGTAGCAGGAACCTCAGAAGTAGTCAAAGATTCAGCTGTGCTTTGATCAGTTTTCTCGGTTTCGGCCGAAACCGAGACACTCGCGGTTTGCTTCACCATGGTTTCGGCCGAAACCGTGGACCGCGAGTGTCGGTCTTTTTCTTTGCGTTTCTTAACAATTTGGGTTGTCGGAGGATCCGACGGCATAATGTACGCAAATTCTGAACCGAAAAACTGTTCAGCAAACTCTGACCGATGCCTAAGCGTTCGTCGGTTGAATGAAGCACAGGCTGAACAGGCTGCTACGTCGTGGTCTGGGCCTAAACAAGGCAAACAGTAAGAGTGGAAATCTTTATGAGGTATTTGTTTCCCACAAGTTAAACAGTTATTGACTTTTTCTGACATCGGCTGAGGCAAGAAAGAGTCCCCAACGGGGTACTTAGCTTTTTAGAAGTCTTCGAAGTAGTATTCGGTAGTAGAAATCTCTGGATCCGACCGACCGGCACTTGCGAACAGCTTCTGCTTCGGGCGCCACGCGGCAAGAAAGACTGAAGAAAATGGCGCTGGCTGATGCTTTTATACCCGGAGACCAGCAGAGATGACGTCGGGTGAAGTGCGACATCAGCCGAAGCCGGACCCGGACTTTGGAATCCGGCCGACTGCAGGGCTGCCTGACGACAGGACAACCCAGTTGTTATGACTGCAGATGCATCCATGAAGGACATCTGCTGGAAAGATTTCTATACTTGGTAGGCTATCGGCAAACAAATCAAAGCCGTAAGGTTATGAACAATGAATTACCTGGAAAGTGGCACTCCTGAAAGTTAAACTATCTCTCACAAGGCTTTCTGAATCAGTTGAAATTACAATCCTTTTGGAAGGCTTATAGAAGAATGGGGACTTATGACAACATTTCCACTTTTGCTGCTGACTTATATTAACCAGTATACTGAGCCTCAGCTTACCATTAAAGTATTATTTAGTACAATGCTAATAAGACATAGCCTTAGTCCTCCATGATGAGTACCAAGGTAACTGCCTGGATCAGCAGTGGCATACACAGGAGACTTTCAACAGCCAGATATCACCCTGACAATGAACAGCAGCCTGTAGATCAGTTTTTATTCACCACAGCAATACAGAAGTACCAATACTGCATTATGTTTGACTATACAAGCCACTAGATGTCATAAACCTGCACCCATCCAGCACCATCTTCATCTACACTGTTCTCCCTTTCATCCTACATTAAGCTTATAGTTTGTAAATAACCATTTCAGGAACAGTATGCAAAGTTACAACACCCTCTCACATCTTTTCTCAGTTTTTCCCACTTAGCAACATTCAGCTGACAATTATGACGCCCTCTCCCCTGTTCACTTCATAAATTGTACATATTTCAAGGTCATGGGGCGGGGAACTTGCCACCTAGCAAAAATTTTATTTTCAATTGCTGTATTACATTCATGCTTTACATTTGCTTTTAAATTCATGTTCTTAATTTGACAACTGTCTACTTGAATGTTAAGACATCAAATTGTTAACAGCAAAAGCCTCTTCACATGGATATCATAAAATCAACTGTAAACAGAGCAAGCAAATGTGTATGAACAGCAGAACACTCTCAAACCACAATCAACAGTGCAAAATGTTTTCTGAATGGGTCTACGCCCACCTGCACCCCCTTACTTATATAAACTTCATGATCACACAATCATGCAAAAGACTGCAGTTCTATGAACAACACTATTTAATGACAGACTAATTAATTCCCATTAAGCAGTTAACAAAGCATTTTAGGCAGCACATTGATAAATACTGTGACATTATCTACTAATTTCACAACTTAAGCTAAAATTGTACATTGAAATTTAACTTGAAAACTACACTGCGTATAGGATCATAGCAGTTATAAGGCAAATGAGCCACAGGGCCATTTCCATCTAGCCAGTACCCAACCTTAGGCGTTACTCCATTTAGAAAGGGCAGCCAAGCCAGTCATACCAGGGGTGAATTTATAAATAACCATGCAGTTGCCTAGGTCCTTTTTAAAGGCATATAGTGAGTCACAATGCTTAACAGAGAGAGAGAGAGAGAGTTTGGTCCAAGGCAGGGGTAGATGCTGTATGACAAATCTATCACTCCTCCATTTGTCCTTATTTGTTGGAGTTGATTTAAATCTCTGTCCCTAATGTTAGCTGGACTGTCTATTTCTTTTTTTTAAACAAGAAACATCTTTAGTAAATTATCACTTATGACATAGGCATAGTAATTTACATTCTGTATTTTAATATGGTTCACTACTCTGTCTTTTTTGTATATATTTGTAAGACCACTCACATTTAAAGATAATATGGAAACTGTCATTATGTTACAAAGTTATTCCCACCTGTTACATAAAACAGCTTTTTTAAAACGAGTGGTTTCAGCTTTTGTATTACATGCATACACTAATGTTTGGCAGGTTGAGCTTTTATACAGCTGTTTCATGTCATATCCATTTGAACCTATCACATCTTTACTAACACACAAAACTATGTACATCTTTAATAATTTAAGTATAAGACCCAGGACCACCAGTCCACCTTTCTGGAGACACTGGAAAACATGAAGGTCCAAACAAACATCCTGATATTTCAATTACCCAACCATTCACTGGGAAAACTACTTGAGTACAAATTCCCAGGCCCAGTGCTTCCTGGAATTCATCAACTCAGACACCCTGGATCAGCTGGTAAACTCCCCTACCAGAGGTGAAAACATATTGGAGGGTGACAGGTGTTCCACACCGGAGGTCAACCCATCACTGGTTAGATCAGACCATAAACTAATCACTCTGGATGTCCCCACCCGCCCACCACCCCAAACTTTTCTAAAGCAAACTTCACCTTACTTAAGACAGAGGTGGTAAGTTTCACAGCCCCCACACTAAAGGATAACGCTGCCCAAGATGCAGAAACCTTTACAAATGCACTCTATGAGCACCCACAAGGATGCATGGATCATGCCATCCCTAGCAAAACCAAGACTCACTCCTCTAAGAGAAGGAAACCAGTTTGGTGGACCCCTGCAATAAACAGGCTATACAATAGGAGGAAACTATTTCAGAAAAAAAGCAAATCCCAAGAAGGAAAGACATCCCTGTTCAGTATCAGTAAGAAACTGAGGTCCCTCATGATATCATCCAAGGCTAACTTCGAAAGAAAAATAGCCAAGGATTCAAAAAATAACCACAAAGCCTTCATCTAAGTGGCAACTCGCAGATATGCACTGAACTAGTGCAAAATAGCAGAAAATATACTGAACCTACTGATATTGCCAACATCCTGGCAGATAGATTCAGTGCAAACTTCACCCCCCTCTCACCTCCAAATGGGCCCACAACAATACTGGAAAAGTGTAGTGTCCCAAAAATCACAGACGCACAGGTGAAAACAGCCCTTTCAAAAGCCAAAAACACAGCATCAATGGGACCACATGGTGTCCCAGGCTGCGTCTTGCACGAACTACAGAACAAACTAACCCCCCACCTAAACATGCTGTTCAACCTCAGCCTCTCCACAGGCTATGTGCCCATAGAATGGCGCACAGCGACGGTTATTCCTCTCCACAAAGGAGGGGCCACAACTGACCCTGGTAACTATCGCCCCATAAGCCTGAGTAGCCTGGTCTGCAAGGCTATGGAGCACATCATCATGGAACTCATTAACAAAGACATTGGGAACCTCCACACACTTGACCCAACCCAGTTTGACTTTGTTAAGGGCAGATCATGCCTACTAAACCTGGTTGACTTCTTCGAGACAGTCACCAAGGCCATAAACGAGGGAAAGGTGGTTCACATAGCCTACCTTGACCTCACCAAGGCTTTCAACACCATTCCCTACTCGGGTATTACAGAAAAACTCACCAGCCTGAACATACACCCCTATGTCACGAGATGGGTTGCCAACTGGCTTACAGACAGAACTCACACAATAAGAATAGAGGGCTCCAGGTCCGACTCTAAACCAATCACAAGTGGTGTACCACAAGGCTCGGTCCTGGGACCCCTACTGTTCGGCATATACTTTTCAGAAGTACAGGCAAACACAGGAGGACTATGGCTAACCAAGTTTGCCGATGACTGCAAACTGGGAGCCATAACTGACTCTACAGATGACATGGACATCCTCCAAAAGGGCTTTACTGAGACGGACACCTGGTGTCAAAGTCATGGCCTCAAACACAATGCCAAAAAATGCATAGTCATCCCGTTTGGGAAAAACAAAACACCCACTAATTACCACATAGGTGGCAGCCCCCTTAATACAGAAGAGGTAATAAGAGATCTGGGGACCCAGATAGATAGTAATCTCTCCTTTGACAATCATATTGCCAAAGTAGTTAGGAAATCCTTCTATGTAGCACATCTAATTACTAAAGGGGTCGCATCTATAAATAAAGAGGTTATAGTGCTCCTCTACTCGTCACTCATTAGACCCATCATAGAGTACAATGCCCCATTTGGGATGTACCTCACAAGACACTTCCAACAGCTGGAAAGACCACAAAAGTACCTCACCAAGAGGATTACTAGTCTCAAACATATGTCCTATGCAGCCCGACAGAAAAACTCCGGCTGTACTCAGTGGCATATCGCTTACTCAGAGGTGATCTCTGCCTGACTTACAAAGCCATGTCCAACTCAGAATTGATGGACATGCTCCACTTAAAGAAATCCGTCACTGCAAGCCACGCGCTCTAGTGAGCTAAACCTCGCCACAACAATAAATAGAACATGCTGAAGAGATAGATTCCTGTCACAGAGACTCCCTATGCTTTGGAACAAAATTCCAAATTACATCAGGCAGAGCCCCTCACTAACACTCTTCAAGAGAAACTTGACAAGTGGAAGGGTAACAGAAAATGCACCCCTGGGATCACTTCATTGGCTCTGTTTGACAGAGGATCAGTTAATTAATCAATGGGGCAGTGAAAGCTGACACACTCTGGCTAGGCTTATAAATGCCCTAGGGCAGATAGCCTAGTACCTACCTATAAGATAAACAGCCACACTCACAGGCTTAAATTAGCATTTAATGAAGGTTATCTATGCTAAGACGCATAATACAACCTATGCTCCTACTTCCACCAAGTGCTGTCTGTTTTTATCTTATCTTTATTCCTTTTTCCAAATGAAGTAAACAACTTGACTTCTTTCAGAAAACATTATCTCCTAGCCACTGACAGAAAGTATTCTGTTTTTATTGCCCCCATCAGATTGTCTCCATAGAAATATGAGAACCAGATACACGTCTGCCTTCCACTAAACATATTGCACTTTGAACATTTATGTGCTAGAGGGAAACTTTTCACTATATTCAGTGTTCTTTTATTCATTGTTCCCATTAAAACCTGTTATTAAATCATGACAAGGGCCTTAATCCAGTCATCTGCCTATGCAAAAGTAAGAAAAAACATATCAATTTTTCTTCATACTCTTTTGCCCAAGCTTTTTTCTGTTTTTACATTGCACTGCCTACATTTCTTAAAACTGAACAAAAAAGAAAGAAGAAGAAAAAAAAATAAGGGCACCTGTTTACTTTACTATTCCTATTACACACAAAAAAAATCTGAAAAGGCTTATAGCCTGCAGTATTATGTCACATATTATAAAAATACTATTAAGAACAACATTTTGTTTTAACTCTTTCCTTCCTACTCTCCACTCCTAAATGTCCTTCCAAACATTAATGACATGAAGTAGGACATATGCTTTGGAGTCACCTACAAGTGTTACAAAGTCAAAAAGTTTATTATTTTCAGTTCTGTCATACTTCACAAATGTAATTAATGCTTTGTAGTCCCACATTTTTTTCATCAGTTTCTCCCAAATCCAGTCACTGATTAATTTCCAACATAATTCTGGTTCTAGTCAGCTCTTGTGCTTTATTCTGCCTCTCAAGAATTTTCCTTTGGAACAGTGGAAAAGGTTTTGCTGGCATAGTCTTTCTATCTTTATAATCAGGAGAATAAGTAGAAGAATCCCATTCTATTTGACAGCTCACATTTTGTTAGACACATTTTTGTACTTTCTCCTTAGCATGTTCTGCATCAAAAAAAATGATTTAGACTCTCCAGGAAAAAATATTCTGAAAATAGCTGGATACGGTAGCTTGAATCTAACACCTGCTTGACATTCCCTGACTGTTGGAATACATTTAATCTGCTTCTGCCTTGTGTATAGTGAGTAATATTTTTCCACAAACACTCTTCTGGCTCCCACTTTTACTATTTTGTCCTCCTGCCACAGTTTTGTCAGAACCAACTCTTTCTGCTACTAGGATTGCACCTTTACTATTAAAGGTCTGGGCTGCTTTCATATGGTCAGGTTTGGAGCATGCACACAATGTGCACTTTCAATTAATAACTCCTGCTGTGGAATCCCAGTCCAGTTGCTTATTTGTGCTTTCATAAAATTAATACAGTTTGTTCCTTCCAGTTTCTGTTGTACAGCAGAAAATCTTAGGTTTTTCCTATGTGCCCTGTCCTGTAATTCTACCATGTTTTGAAACATCTTTTCTTGAGCAGTATGATAATAAACCAGCTTTTTCTTCACTTCGACGTCTGATCTTTGCAGTTTTATCAGCTCACCTAAATATTTATTTAAATCTTCCATTTTTTCCAACCTGTTGTTATTTGAGTTGATATATACCTTCAGTGTTTTGTTTTTGTTCAACTCTGAGCACATCTGACTTAATTTTTTCCTCTAAATTACTGGAAGTCATGTCTTGCACCAACGCTGGAGCCTGAACTGCTTTTTGCAAAATATCTGCAGTGTTTTTCCCAGCGACTGTTTTCTCCTCACCTTTTGTGATTGATTTTCTTTCAGGTTCTCTTAATGTCTTTTCTTTTGCTGGCATCCATGCAGTGCAATTAGTAAGCAGTTACTTAAAGTTACCCAAAAAGTCAAATTCACTGGTTCTGTTTTCTGAGTTTCTGTTTTCACACTGGGAGAACTGAAATTAAGCTGTCAGTGTGCAGCCATCTTGGATGTGAACTGTTGATTTATTGAGGTATAAGAGCTCTTGGGACTATTGGATCCCCTATAGTCCTATAAGCAAGGCAAAGATCGCCCCTAAGGAGTCTGTATGAAACTGAGTATAGAGATAAAGCCTTCAGCCTTTCTTGGCAGTTCAGATCTTTTAAGCCTCTGACCATTTTAGTTACAACCCCCAGGATATTTTCAATTGCTTGATAGGCTTAGTAAAGTATATTCCAATGAGGTTGTTGTACACAATGACGGATCTAATCAATGCACAGTACAGAAGGTGAGGAGTTTTTCTGATCCGGAAGAAATACCTTTTGCTATGAGTTGTGCAAAATAAAATGATTTCCAAACTATTGTTGCAACATGAAGATCAAAGTCAGGAAAAGTACAGTTGTGTACCTACCATAAATGTAGATGTTCGAGTGTATTCACTGTTGCAGTCATTACTCTTGGGTTATCCTGCTGGTAGACCACCCGCAGTAGGCCTGAATTCCAAAGACCTGGTCCGGCGTCAGTTGCTGTCACCTCTTCCCTGACGTCAGTGCGCCAGGGGTACAAAAGATGCAGCCGACGCCATTTTCTTCAGTTTTTCTTGTCCCAGATGTCAGGTGCCGCCAAAAGGGTAGGCTAAATATATTATGCCAATAAACATACATGCAGTAAAGAAACATTTCCTTCATCTACAAGCAAATACACCACATAGGTTGTATAGAATAGAGAAGTACAGATAAACCCCAGCAAAAGAAAGGGGGGCGGAGGGAGGGTAACCTGGACTGCAACAGTGAATACACTTGAACATCTACATTTATGGTAGGTACACAACTGTACTATGTTCATCGTGTTTCACTGTTGCAGTCATTACTCTTGGGTTGAATCCCAAAGCTGAGGATAGGTGGCTGAGCTAAATAGGATTAGGAGAGGCTATGAGGCCCTGCAGCACTGCAGTGGCAAAGCCTGCTCTGGAATTAGAGTAAAGAGGTAAGTGATAGTGCTTTGTAAAAGTGTGCACTAAACTCCAAGTTGCAGCCTCTAAGATGTCTTTGGTTGGTACTCCTCTGAGGAAGGCTGCTGAAGTGGCTGCTGCTCTGGTAGAATGAGGCCTAATGCCCTTAGGCACTGATTTGCCATGCTGAGAATAGCAGAAACAGATGCAATGACCTATCCATTTAGAAAAAATATGTTTTGAGATAGCCTTTTCTTGTGATCCTGCAGCATATGACCCTAAAAGTTGCTCAGTCTTTCTGAAAGCTTTAGTTCTGTCCAAGTAGAAGCGTAACCACCTGTGTATGTCCAAAGAATGCAGAATTTTCTCACCCTTGTTCTGTGGGTTTGGATAAAAGGTAGGCAAGTGAATGGTTTGGTTGAGGGCCACACTGGACATCACCTTAGGCATAAATGTTGGGTTTGTCCTCAGAGAAACCCTGCCTGGATGAAAAATGATAAAAGGTTCAACAGCCATGAGTGCTTGTAACTCCGAGACTCGTCTTGCAGAGGTTATTTCTAGGAGCAGAGCTGTTTTCCAGGATATGAATTTTATATCAGGCTATGAGGCTGGCTCAAAGGGAGGCAGTGTGGGTTTTCCAAGACATAATTGAGGTCCCATGCCCGAACTGGTGCTCTCCTTGGAGGCCTGATGTTTTTGGCCCCTCTGAGGTACTGTCTTATTAAAGGATGAGAAAAGATAGGTGGTTCCGTATTGTAATGGGCTGAAATGGCAGAGGCATGAATTTAATTGATGAAAAGGAAAGGCCTTTGTCCAGCATCTCAGTTAGGTATTGTAAAATCTGAGGAATATTTGGTACATACGTGTCAATGCCTTGTTCCTGGTTCCAAGCACAGAATCTCTTCCATTTTTCTGCATAAGATTTTCTGGTACTGGGCCTCCTGGCCTCCGAGATGACATCCGTAACAGCTTTTGAAAGAGGAGTGTTCTGAATGGCTGCATTATCCACCATGCTGCCAGATTTAAGGTCCTGAGTTGGCTGTGCAGGATCTGATTGTTTTGTTGGGTCAGCAAGTGAGATGTTTGAGGCAATATCCATGCTGGACCTTGAGACAAGCTCTTTAGGATTGGGTACCAGTGCTGGCGTGGCCAGTCTGATTTTGGCTTTTCTTGTCTGACCTTTATGAGTACCTTGGGAAGGAGAGGCAGTGGAGGAAAGGCATATACTGTTACGTTTTTCCAACTGAAAGACAGGGCGTCCACTCTCCATGCTTGTTTGTGATAACCCTTGTGCAAAACCTCTGTAACTGGCAGTTGTGAGGGGAGGCAAATAGATCTATGTCTGGGCATCCCCATTTCCTTGTTATCATGCTGAAGACTTGTGGATCCAGTTTCCACTCATGGGGATCCATGAGGTTTCTGCTTAGTTCGTCTGCCAGAGTATTTGTTTTTTCTGGCAAGAATTGTGCTTGCAGGTGAACTTGATAAGTCAATGCTGTGTCCCACAAGGTCAATGCTTGTCTGCAGAGGGGGTAGGAATGTGTGCCTCCCTGCTTGTTTATGTACCACATGACCGTAGTATTGTCTGTCTTTATCAGTAGCTGTCCTGGATGAAGTAGATCCTTGAAAGCTGTCAGGGCATTCTGAACAGCTAGCATCTCTTTTTGATTGATATGAAGATGCATCTGGCTTGCAGGCCATGTGCCCTGAATACATTTTTCTGCCATATGGGCCCCCCAGGCATAATCTGATGCATCCGTTGTCTGTGTCTGTCTGGCTGTGGGTAAAGTGAATGGCAGACACTTGTTGTGGTGACAGGCCTGTGCCCACCATCGAAACTCCTGTTGCAGGCAGGGAATGAGGGCAATTACTGTCTCCAGGCTATGGCAATGCTGAGTCCAAACACTTTTTAGATACCACTGTAGTTTCCTCATATGCAGTCTGGCATATGGAATTAGTAGAATGCAGGATGCCATGAAGCCCAAGGCCTGCAGGATTTTCCTTCCAGATAACTGGGTCTTTGTTGCCATCTTTTTGAAGTAAGAAGTCAGTTGCCTTTGTTTGTCTGGCGTGAGATACGCCATCTGGGCAGTTGTATTTAAGCTTGCACCCAGGAATAATATCTCTTAAGAGGGTACTAGTTTTGATTTCTTTTCGTTTACTGTGTACCCTAGGCAAATTAGTAATCTTTTCACAAATGCCAGATGTTTTAGAAGAATGTCTTTGTTCTCTGCTTGAATAAGGCAATCATCCAAGTAGGGATATATGTGAATTCCTCTTTGTCTGCAAAATGCAATTACTGGTGCCAGGCATTTTGTGAAGACCCTGGGCGCAGTAGATAAGCCAAAGGGCAGTGCAGAGAATTGGTAGTGTATTGAGCCAACTATGAATCTGAGGTATCTTCTGCAAGATTGTCTGATTGGGACATGCAGGTATGCCTCTTTTAGGTCCAAAGTTACGAGCCAAGCCTTCTTGCCCAGCATGGGCAGTAGCTGCTGTAGAGTCAACATCTTGAATTTTGGAACCTCCAGAAACATGTTTAGTATAGACAGGTCCAGTATTGTCCTCCAGGTTTTGTCCTTTCTGGGCACCAAGAAAAGTCTTGAGTAAAATCCTTGCCCCTGCTCTTGTTGTGGTACTTGTTGAATGGCCCTCATGTCCATGACGGCTGTAATTTGCTTTTGTGCCTCTGCCCATTGATTTTGTGGCAGGTCTGGCATACCTTTTGCCCTTGGTAGGGTGTGCAAATGGAACCTGTAGCCCTGGGACACTATGTTTAAGACCCATTTGTCTTGGGTAATCATTTGCCAATTTGGTGAAAAAGTGCCAGTTTTCCCCCTAAGGGGGCTGCCAAAAGAAAAGTGCTTGGATCTGGCAGAGGAAAGTCATTGGGACTGTTTCCTGTAAGGTTGTGATTTGTCTTCTCCGCTTTTGGAGGTAGGAGCACCACATTGTTTAGGCCTGTATGAGCCTTGGGGCTGAGATCTGCCTCTGGGATGTCTGTATCTGCCTCTTTGTGGCCTGTCTGACACTGGAAAGGACCAATTTTTGGAAGGCCAGTTCCTGCTAAATCTGGGTGGCTGTACCTGTAAAAAATCCTTAACTGTCTGCATGTATTTCGCTTTATCCTCCATTTTCAACAGCTCTTCTGCTTTAGCACCAAACAAAGTATCATGCTGTAATGGAGCATCTAATAATTTTGCTTTAACATGTTCAGGTAGATTCTGTTCCTTTAACCAAGCATGCCTTCTAATAACAGAACCTGTAACAGCGGCCCTGCAAGAGGCCTCCAGTGAATCATAACCACATTGCAAAATATGCATTCCCACTTGTTCAGCTGCATGCAATAAATCCTGCATTTCCTTGTTCTCTGAACATTCAGAATTTGTCAACATTTTCTGTTTAAGCAGTGACATTAAGTATTGCTGACATTTAAGCATATGAAACTGACAATTTAAAGCCCTTACAGCCAAGGTAGCAGAAGTGTAAACTTTTTTCACCCATCTGTCCAGTGCCCTAGAATCCCTATCAGAGGGGACAGGGTTTTTTGCAGTGGAAGCTTTGACCCCTTTGGGACCCTGAGATATAGCTTCTGGGTCAGCAGTGGGGTTTTTATATAGGAATTTATGAGAATCTGGGACCCTGTAGTATCTGTCAGGCTTAGCAGGTGCAGGGGTAAAGAGCCAGGGGACAAGCTGGACTCTGAAAATACATCATCTACAATGTCTAGAACAGGTGGAATAGCAAGGGGTCTGTGCTGAGGTAGTAGCAGAAAGTCTCTGAGCCTTTTCTTAGATTCTGAGTAATCTTGGCTCTCCCAATGGAAATGCTCCCTCATGGTATGCATGGTTTCCCCAAAAGAATAATCCTCAGGAGGAGAGGCTAAAGGAATGGATTCTTCAGCATCAGAATCCTCATAGGGAGGAATAGAATAACCTTGTTCAGAACAGGAATCAGAGGAAATAGAAACCTGATCAGAAGAATCATATTCTGTCTCTTGCCTAGGCCTCTTATCAGGAGGGGGATGGGAACCCCTGATCAAAGTAATTAGGTCTTCGGCCATTTTAAGCATCTGTTTTTTAGGCGTGGAAGTCTGAGTAGTTGAATGCTGTACTTGTTTCTTTGTCTTTAGAGCTGCTTTAGTCTTTGTCTTTGAAGCTGAAGATGGTTTAACATATAACTGTGTAGGTCTGAAGACACCCTCAGAAGCTGATGCCTGCTCAGTGGCTCCGGACCCATCTGAGGGAATGATTTCAGAGTGTCCAATACCTTGAGTATCCAGAGGCCCAGTCGGCTCCATGTGGGAGTCGGAAGCGGCCTGTGGCTATGAGGTAGCAGGCGCCAGGGGCTGCGAAAGCACCTTAGAACCGGCGAACCAGTGAATGGCCAAACGGAGGCCTTGTCGTCGGTTTTGGACCTCGGATGCCTATCCTTTTCCTTGTCCTTGCGTTTTTTTGTAAACTCCGGTCATCGGCTGTTCTGACGTCATTATATAATTAAACCTTCAGCCAAAGTAATGAAATGCGAAATCGAACCGACACTTAATAATGCGTTGGTTAAATCTAGCACAAAACCGACAGCTACCAACGTTGTGGTCAGGGCCTAGGCAAGGAATACTGTAAGAGTGAAAATCCTTATGAGGTATTTGCTTCCCACAAGAAATACAATTGTTAACTTTTTCTGACATCGGTCTGGAGCAAGAAAAAAGTTTCCCCAATGGGGTACTTAGCTTTAATGAAAACTTTGGTTCTGAAATTCGGATTTGAAAATCTCAGGAGTCGGCCGACCGGCACTTGCAAACTGCTTTTGCTTCAGGCACCGCGCGGCAAGAAAGACTGAAGAAAATGGCGTCAGCTGCATCTTTTATACCCCTGGCGCACTGCAGTCAGGGAAGAGGCGACAGCAACCGACGCTGGACCAGGACTTTGGAATTCAGGCCAACTGCGGGTAGCCTGCCAGCAGGATAACCCAAGAGTAATGACTGCAACAGTGAAATACAATGAACATCTATCCACTCAAATTCCCAAGCCATCCACGACCTTTTCATTTTTGTATGGTATGTTATCTATGCTAAAGGTTAGATCTATGGATGCTTACCATATACTACAATGCGTATTTATTTGGCCTTGAGCTTGAGTCCATTTTTAGTACACCAGCTATTGACAACTGTAAGCTTCTGCTGGAGTGCCTGTATAATAGAGTGGGACCTGATGATGACTACCATTTTACAATCATGTGTGAACTTTGTCAATTAAAGACCCTTGTTTGATAAGTGGAGATATGAGAAGCAGATGCCAAACAGCAGATGTTCCAGCAGAGATCCCTGTGGAACTCCACTGGTCAACTTCATGCTCTTAGAAGATATACTCCCTACTCTTACTGTGCAAGTGCTCTCTTTAAGCCAGTTGGCTACCCCCACATGGGTCAGTATGGAACTCCTTCAATTTGTTTATTATACTTGCATGTGGTATGGTACTAAATGTCTTAATAACATCTGTGGACAGCATGTCCACAGTCTACAACCTACGTAAACCTCTCAAAGAATTTCATAATATTAATTAGATAAGATCTACATTTGACAAAACTAAATTGCTGGTGTTGTATATGATAACATTTTTGATATCACAGTTAATTGGTTCAGTTATATGTTCCATGGCTTTGTACACAAAACACTTTAGGCAATGGGTCTATAATTCCCAGGGTCTGAGGTAGAAACACCCTTGTGAAGTGGCATCCCAACAGCTGTGCACTACTCCCATGAGACAATGCCATTTGTCAAGCTGAGGGTGAAGTGATTAAAGAGCGTGCCCTCCAATGCTTGCTTAATGTTATTAATTAGGCAACCGGATATGTTGTCAGGCCCCATGGATAAGGTATTCTTCAGTACATACTCTTTCACGATGGTTGGTGGTTTGATTCCATTAGGGATAAATGACTTTTGAATAGATGTCTCTGGTGTGAAGTTGTCAGTAAATTGTTTTGCTAGTATGTTGGCAATATCCACTGGATTGCTGTAGCAATTACCATTGTGAATAAGGTGAGAACAATGTTGGGTGTTATTTAAAGTGGACTTGTAGTTGTCTTTGGCCTCTGTAGTTAATAGAATGTTTTGTTTTTCGTATATCCTTTTCTAATTACTTATCTAGCTATACGGTCATTATCATCAACCCCCTTTTTCCACATTTTCTACATGGGGTCTCTCGATTCTATTAAATTCTCTTCCCCTTTCAACAGTCATACCTGCCTGACGCATGTCTTCTCTCACACAATCCATCCATTTCTTTGTTGTACACCCTTGCTTCCTCTTGCCTTCTATTTGGCAGTCTCAAATCTTCTTTACCAGATTGCCTTCTGCTTTCCTGCTCATTTGCCCGAACCACTATAATTTGTTCTCTTTGACCTTTTCTGCAACTGGAGCTACTTGGGCATCTGCTATAACATCCTGATTTCTTCATCTGGCCCACAGTATGCATCCAACCACCATTCTCAGACACTTCTTCTCCATCACCTCTAGCTTCCTGAACTGCTCTGCTTTCTGTACTACAGAGTAGTACTGGTTACACCACTGTTTTGTACAGCTTACTTTTCAGTTTCTTTGGCAATACTCTGTCAAACACTACTCCTAACACTCTGTGTCATCTGGCTTCAGCACCTCTGATTCTAGCTTTGACCTCTTCATTCTGACTTCCATTCTCCTCAAGCACCTCTCCTACATACTTGAAGCTGTTAACTTGCTCCAGAATTCTTCCCTTCTATCTCAAATCTCAGCTTCCCCCGATTTCCTCCTTTGGCTGCCATTACAACAGTCTTACCTGTCCTCAAATTTCATCTCATGTTCCATTTCCCTATTCCTTGTTGAAGTTCTTGTTTAGAGTCTATTTGCAATGCCACATCATCTACATACAGCAGTTTTGTTGATCTGTCCCCTCCAAATTATTTGCTAATGTAGTCCATCACCAGTATGACCAGCAGTGGGATCAGAAATGAACCCTAACACCCACTCTCACTGAGACAAGCTCTATGAGATCAAACATTACTGGCACTTGTGTCACTGGATTCTTGTACATAGACTGCACTATTTCTACCAATGTTTTTGGGACTTCACACCATCACAGATATGGCCAAATCAGCTTTCTTGGGACCTTGTCATATGTTTTCTCCAAGTCTAGGAATGTCTAATTGAAATCTTTTCTCATATGTAGCTTTTTCTGAATTACCTATCTCACTGCAAACATCAGGTCAATTGTCCAATCATCTCCCATTTACTTTCTCCCACTCTGCATATTCATTTATCAATCACCCTATCCACAACTTTCATACAATGTGACAAGAGTTTCATACCACTATACTGCCCAGAGTTGTGAATGCCCCCTTTGTTCTTATACACCGGCACTAGTATGCTTATTCTCCAGTCATCTGAAATATGCCTTTCTCTCCAAACTGCTATGAGTACCATCAGTAGCTATTTATCCCGTAACTCACTCAACCTCTTGATTATATCTGTTACGCCCTCATCTGAACCTGCTGCTTTCTCTCTCTCTCTTCATTTTCTTTAGTTCATAGGTTCATAGATGTTTACTAGGCTAATGACCTCAAGGGCCTTTTTAAGCCTAACCATGCATCCCAAATGTCTGACAAGTTCTGGTACCCCTGATAAGTGTAAGCAGGGGCTTGGGAGATGAAACATTTATAAGCAGGGGTCTGGGATATGAACAATTTACAGGCTGCCATTGTTCATTACAGACACAGGTGCCAAACCAGTGATGAATTTCCTGTTCCCCATTCAGTTTTCCAAGTTACAGTTAAATTGGGCTATGGAGGAATTCTGCTTCACATGGATGGGAAGCCTGTTCCATAGATGCAGTAGTCTCTGGGATACATACCTGTCTCTCCAGCAGGTCCTATTTATATCACAGGCAATGTTTAAGTCTTTAGAATGAATAATTCTGGTGCTGTTTGTTTTGTAGACATGCAGGACATCCATCAGAGTGAGGTCTGACAATGCCTTGGATGCCAGGCATAGATCTCCCCTCAAAAGCCTGTATGAGACAGAAGAAAGGGATAGAGCCTTGAGGCTGTCTGCATAGGACATTTTACTTACACCCTGCATTCTTTTAGTGAGGAACCTCTACGGACTTTCCAGTTGTTGGATATGCCTGGTTAGGTACATACCAAAGGGGGTACTGCACTCAATGATATTTCTGATGAATGATGAATACAGTGGAATAACGACCTCCTTGGACCTAGATGCCATACCTTTGTTTATAAATTGCACAACACTGAATGATTTCCTCACTACTGTAGACACATGATGGTCAATTTCTGTTCTTACTTTTTCTAGGGTAGGCTCCTCTTCTTCTTTCATTGTAGGCTGTTTGTTGTAGGCTCTGCTAGAGGAGTTTCTTCCTTTTATTACATACATAATTAATGCGCGAGTGCTACCACATTGGTTTGCTTTTAAACCTCCCCATTTGCATTTATCAATTTGGGGCTGCTAATTTAATATATTTGTTCAGGTGCAAGATTAACTTTTCTTCATAACTCTTTGCAGTATCAAGATCATGGTTAATACCATTATAATCAAATTTAGAGACTTCATCACAGAATTGTACGAATACATTTGAAGTCCCTGAATTCTGTGATATATGTGTGTCTGACAGTCTGGAGATTTTGTTGGAGAAGTTTACTAGTTTGTAATCTGATCTGATGTGTTAGAGAGATATCTTGGATATGGTACATACAAACACCAAGTTTATGACCAGGTCAAGTATATTCTGCTCTCTAGAAGGTTCATTAACAATTGAGTCCAGGGAAATTTTGTTTAAAATTCTAAGAATTTTGTGCATGTCTTGTGTTGGTGGCATCAGTCCCCCCAATTAATCAATGGGTAGTTAAAATCACTTAAGATAACAGTGCTCCTACTTATGGGCTGTTAATCAAGAACATTTAAGAATATTATGTGATCTTCTGGAGACATGAAGGGGGATTGTACAGTGATATGGTCTGATAGCTAACCTTGCTTAGTGTGACTTCAACCAAATATGAAAAATATAACCCCTAAATTATCGGAAATAAATAAAATGCAATCAGAACACACAGATTCTGACACACTGGAATTTCATGTACACAGTAAGGAACAGTTTTAAATGTTCTGCATAAAGAGACAAACTGCAAAGAAAAGTGATTATTCCAAAAGTAATTCAAAATCTGATTAAGAGGAAAAACAAAATGTATAAACAAAGTACAGTTGTGTACACTTACCATAAATGTAGATGTTCGAGTGTATTCACTGTTGCAGTCATTACATTTGGGTAATCTGCTGGCAGGTTGCCTTCAGTCGGCCTGAATTCCAAATTCTTGGGTCCTGCGTCAGCTGCTGTCTTCTCTTCCAAGACGTCAGGTCATCAGGGGTATAAAACATGCAGCCAACACCATTTTCTTTAGTTTTTCTTGCCTCAGGTGTCCCCAAAAAGGTAACAATATTATATATATATATATATATATATATATATATATATATATATATATATATAGGTTGTAGAAGATAGTGAAGGAAAGAAACTTCAGAATGACAGGGGGATGGCGGGAGGGTAACCTGGACTGCAACAGTGAATACACTCGAACATCTACATTTATGGTAAGCGTACACAACTGTACTATGTTCTTCGTGATTCATTGTTGCAGTCATTACATTTGGGTAGAATCCCAAAGCTATGGTTGGGAGGCTGGAGCTAAACAGCATTAGGTGTGGCTATAAGGCCCTGCAGTACTGCAGTGGCAAAGCCTGCCCTGGACTTAGAGTAGAGAGGCAAATGGTAATGCTTTGTAAAGGTGTGAACAGAACTCCAAGTAGCAGTCTCTAGAATGTCTTTGGTTTCGTACTCCTCTGAGAAAGGCTGCTGAAGTAGCTGCAGCTATGGTGGAATGAGACCTAATGCCCTTGGGCACAGGTTTACCATGGTGTAAGTGGCAGAAACGGATGCAGTGGCTTATCCACTTTGAAATTGTCTGCTTTGAAATAGCCTTTCCTTCTGATCCTGCAGCATATGACACTAGTAATTGCACAGTTTTTCTTAGAGCTTTAGTCCTGCTCAAGTAGAATCTTAGCTGTCTGTATACGTCCAAGGAATGCAGAATTCTCTCCCCTTTGTTCTGCGGATTTGGATAAAAAGTTGGCAGATGAATTGTTTGGTTAAGAGCCACACTGGAAACCACCTTAGGCATAAAAGTAGGATTTGTCCTCAGAGACACCCTGTCCAGGTAAAATATGATAAAAGGCTCTACAGCCATGAGGGCCTGTAGCTCTGAAACTCTTCTTGCTGAAGTAATTGCTAGTAGCAGAGCTGTCTTCCATGATAAGAACTTTATATCAGTGGTAGCAGCTGGTTCAAATGGAGGCAGGTTGAGCTTTTCCAACACATAATTGAAGTCTCATGCACGTAATGGTGATCTTCTAGGGGGCCTTAAAATTTTGGCTCCTCTAAGATACTGCTTTAGTAAAGGATGAGAAAAGATTGGTGGGTCTGTGTTGTAATGAGCCGAAATGGCAGAGGCACGGATTTTGATTGATGAGAAAGATAGGCCTTTGTCAAGCATCTCAGTTAAGTATTGTAATAGCTGAGGAATGTTTGGCTCTGCTGTATCAGTTCCATGTGCTTGATTCCAAGCACAGAATCTCTTCCACTTGTCAGCATAAGATTTTCTAGTACTAGGCCTGCTGGCTTCCAAAATGACATCCATCACAGCTTTACTGAGAGGTGTTGTTTGTATGATTACATGATTAGCCATGCTGCCAGGTTTAGAGCCTGTAGTTGATTGTGCAGGATCTGACTGTTTTGCTGGGACAGTAGTTGTGGTCTTTGAGGCAAGGTCCATGCTGGGTATTGAGACAAGTTCCTTAGGATTGGGTACCAGTATTGGTGGGGCAAGTCCAGGGCAATTAATATCATCTTTAGCTTCTCTTGTCTGACTTTTAGGAGGACCTTGGGTAGAAGAGGCAGAGGAGGAAAGACGTAAAGTGTTTTTCCAAATGAAGGATAGGGCGTCCACTTTCCATGCTTGTCTGTGATAAGTCATTGTGCAGAATCTTTTTAATTGATAATTTTGAGGAGAGGCAAATAGATCTATGCCTGGGCTCCCCCATTTCTCTGTTATCATGCTGAAGACTTGTGGATTTAGTTTCCACTCGTGAGGATCTATAAGGTTTCTGCTTAAATCGTCTGCCAGAGTGTTTTGTTTTCCTGGCAGGAATTGAGCTTGAAGATGTATTTGGTAGGGCAAAGCTGTGTCCCACAGTGTCATGGCTAATCTGCACAGGGGGTATGAGTGTGTGCCCCCTTGCTTAATATACCACATGACTGTGGTGTTGTCTGTCTTTATCAGTTGTTGTCCTGGATGAAGTAAGTCCTTGAAGGCTGTTAGGGCATTTTGAACAGCTAGCATCTCTTTCTGGTTGATATGTAGATGCATTTGTTTTGGTGCCCATATTCCCTGAATGCATCTTCCTGCCATGTGGGCCCCCCAGGCATAATCTGATGCGTCTGTTAAGGTTTGGCTGGCAGGGGGTAGAGTGTCGGGCTGTCCAACGTTTTGGTGACAGGCCTTTGCCCACCACAGAAACTCCTGTCGCAGGCAGGGAATGTGAGGAATCATTGTTTCCAGACTGTGTGAATGTTGACTCCATAAACTTTTTAGGTACCATTGAAGTTTCCTCATATGTAGTCTTGCATATGGAATTAGTAGGATGCAGGACGACATGAAGCCCAGAGCGTGCAGGATGTGTCTTGCAGAAGACTGGGTTTTTGTTGCCATCAGTTTGAATAAATTAGTCAGTTGCCTTTGTCTGGCGTAAGGTAAGCCATCTGGGCTGTTGTATTCTGGTTTGCACCAAGGAATGTTATCTTTTGAGAGGGTTCTAGTTGTGATTTCTTTTTGTTTATTGTGTACCTTAGGCATGTTAGAAGCCTTTTCACAAATGCCAGGTGTCGAAGAAGAGTGTCCTTGTTCTCTGCTTGAATTAGACAGTCATCCAAGTAAGGATATATTTGTATACTTCCTTGTCTGCAAAATGCAAGTACTGGTGCCAGGCACTTTGTAAAGACCCTGGGCGCAGTAGATAAGCCAAAGGGCAGTGCAGAGAATTGGTAATGCATTAAGCCAGCCTTGAATCTGAGGTATCTTCTGCACGATTGTCTTACTGGGACATGCAGGTATGCCTCTTTTAGGTCTAATGTCACCAGCCAAGCATTCTTGCCCAGCGTGAGCAGAAGCTGCTGCAAAGTCAGAATTTTGAATTTTGGAATGTCCAGGTATGTGTTCAAAACTGATAAATCCAGTATTGGTCGCCAGGCCTTGTCCTTTCTGGGTACCAGGAACAGTCTTGAGTAAAAACCTTGTCCTTTTTCCTGTTCTGGTACTGGTTGAATGGCCCCCATATCCATGAGGGATGTAACCTGTTTCTGTGCCTCTGCCCATTGATTTTTGTGCAGATCTGGCCAACCGTTTGCCATTGGCAGAGTGTGGAAATGGAATCTGTATCCCTGTGATACTATGTTTAGTACCCACTTGTCCTGGGTTATTAACTGCCAATTTTGAGCAAAAAGTGCTAATTTTCCCCCTAAGGGTGCTGTCAAAAGATAAGTGCTTGGTGTAGGCAGAGGGAAGTCATTGGGACTGTTTTCTGTAGGTTTGTGCTTTATCTCCCCCTGATTTGGAGGTAGATGCGCCCCATTGCTTTGACCTGTATGAATCTTGCGCCTGGTATCTGGAACCCTTTGGGTGTCTGGATTTGCCCCTTTGAGCTCTACAAGAAAGGACCAATTTTTTGTAGGCCAGTGTCTACTGAATCTTGGTGGCTGCACTTGTAAGAAGTCTTTAACAGTTTGCATAAACTTAGCTTTGTCTTCCATTTTCTTTAAAACCTCTTCTGCCTTAATACCAAACAGAGAATCATGCTGTAAAGGTGCATCTAGCAATTTAGCTTTAACATGATCAGGCAAATTTTGTTCCTTTAACCAGGCATGCCTCCTCATCACAGATCCAGTAACTGCGGCCCTGCAGGAGGCCACTAAGGAATCAAAACCATATTGCAAAGTATGCTTTCCAACTTGTTCAGCTGCATGCAATAATTCCTGCAATTCTTTATTTTCTGCACATTCTGAAATCAACATCATTTTCTGTTTCAGCAATCCCATAACATGTTGTTGGTACTTAAGCATATTAAATTGACAGTTTAAGGCCCTGACTTCCAAGGTTGCAGATGAATAAACATTTTTTCCTCATCTGTCTAGTGCCCATGAATCTATGTCAGAGGGTGTAGGATTTTTTGCTGTTGAGGCCTTAACTCCCTTTGGACCCTGTGAAATAGTTTCAGGATCAGCAGTAGGGTTTCTAAATAAAAATGTATGTGAGTCAGGGACCCTGTAATATCTGTCAGGCTTACTGGGAGCCGGAGGTAAGGAGTCAGGGGTCAAGCTTGACTCTAAAAACACTTCATCCACAAAGTCTAAAATAGGGGGAATGGCTAAAGGCTTGTGCTGAGGGAGAAGAAGGAAATCCCTGAGCCTCTTTTTTGATTCTGAGAAGTCTTGATGCTCCCAGTGAAAATACTCCCTCAAAGTATGCAAGGTTTCTCCAAATTAATAATCCTCTGGAGGAGATGCAGATGGAATAGACTCCTCAGCATCAGAATCCTCATAGGGAGGCATAGATAATTCCTGATCAGAACAGGAATCAGAAGAAATAGAAACCTGACCTGAAGATTCATAATCAGTGTCTTGCCTAGGCCTCTAACCTGGAGGGGGATGGGTACCCCTGATCAAGGTAATAAGGTCTTCAGCCATTTTGATCATCTGTTTTTTTTAGGCATAGAGGCCTGTGCACATGGCTCATGCGTCATTTTTTTAGTTTTAGAGGTTGCCTTTGCCTTTGGTTTTGCAGCTGTCATCGGTTTGATATATAAATGTTGAGGTCTGAATACACCCTCAGAAGCCAGTGCCTGCTCAACGGCTCCGGACCCATCCGTGGGAGATACATCCGTTGGTCCAATACCTTGAGTATCTTGGGGCATGCTGGACTCTACATGGGTGTAGGTAGAGGCCTGCGACTCGACGGTAGCAGGTATCAGGGGCTGCGAAAGCACCTCACTGAGTACCGGCGAACCAGCGACTGGCTTAGGAAAAGCTTTGTCGTCGGTTTTGGATCTCGACTGCCTTTCTCTGTCCTTTTCTTTGCATTTTTTATGTACTCCGGTAGTCGGATTGCTATCCAACGACATTTCTGGATAGTTAAATCTGTTTCCAAAATACTTTGATGCAAAAATATACCGATGCTTAATAGTGTGTTGGTTAAATCTAGCACAAAACCGACAGCCAGGCACGTTGTGATCAGGGCCTAAGCAAGGAATACAGTATAAATGGAAATCCTTATGAGGTATTTGCTTCCCACAAGTAACACAATTATTAACTTTTTCTGACATTGGTAAAAAGCAAGAAAAAAAGTTTCTCCAACGGGGTACTTGGCTTTAGTGAAGACTTCGGTTCTGAAACTCAAACTTGAATATTTCAGTAGTCGGTTGACCGGCACTTGTGAAATGCTTCTGCTTCGGGCACCGTGTGGTAAGAAAGATTAAAGAAAATGGTGTCGGCTGCATGTTTTATACCCCTGACGACCTGACGTCATGGAAGAGAAGACAGCAACCGACCCAGGACCCAAGACTTTGGAATTCATGCCGACTGAGGGCAACCTGCCAGCAGATTACACAAATGTAATGACTGCAACAGTGAAACATGAAGAACATCAAGTAAACAATACAAACAGTATTGCCTAGAAGGAGTATTTAAGAGTGAGAATAGTGATAAATGCATAAATGAAAAAGGTAACACGGAAATTATAATTACTTATCAATATCCCAACAAACAGGAAAATATTCTGTATGTCTATCAAAAATAAGATACAAAAGGAACAAAGACAGTAATGCAATTAATTAAAGAAGGAAACAAGTAGGTGATACTAGAATCGGTAGGGTGGCAAAGTGGTTAGTTATGGAATGTCATTAGACCTGGCTCTCTAGTTCAATTTCAGGCTGCAGTGACTTCTCAACTTTGCAGTGTCCTCCCTGTGTCCATGTAAGTATTCACCAGGTACTCAATTTCCTCACACACTCCCCAAAATATGCAGATAGGTAGGTAGGTAACTAATGGGCCTTAAAATGGAGTGTGTGTGTGTGTGTGTGTGTGTGTGTGTGTGTGTGTGTGTGTGTGTGTGTGTGTGTGTGATGGGGGCACTGACTGTGTATTTACTAATACAGACTGGTACCCTACCTAGGAAGGGTTCTAAATCTTATAACTTCAGCTTGCTGCAGTACACTCGAGCTATTCCACAACCCTGAACATTACAAAGTTGATATCAGAAAACAAATGAATGCATATCTACTTCCACTGACTCATTCAATATACTTCAGTATAAAGATGGTGAAGATATGGACAAAAGAAACCGACGAAAAGTGTTATTAGTCACTAGAAATGGCACAAAAGAATGCCTAAAGACAATACAAAATGAAAGCATCTCCAGGTCTCGATAACATCAAACTAACAATAAAACCACTGTAAAAAAGTAAGCACCTACATGCATTCCACACATAGTAGCTTTAATTGTTTTTTATGAATTGCTGACTTCCACAAAGCACATTATCCAAACTACCGAAAAATAATGCCCAAAACACAGAATGGTAAAAAACTGAATTGTAAACATTTTTTTGTAGGAGGATCTCCCGAAATTATATATACCAACTCCACCACTGAACAAATTTGAAGAAGGGAGGAATCTCCCAAAAGAAGTGAATGATTGCTAATGCACACTTAGAAATGACACTGGCATGATTTCCTATGGGGAATCATTGCCAGTGCAATCTGGGATTAGGGGCTGGATTAATGGTTAAGGTGTTTACCTAATAGGCACAAGGTACAGGGTTTGAGTTTCACCATTGGGAAAACTGACTAGACTTAAAATGGCCCAAAAGGCAGCTAACCTAGTACTTACCTAGAAAACTATGAAACAATACTGATCTATAGTCTGTTTTAAGATGTTTTTTTTCTGGTGCAGATGAGGTTCAAGGAACTTCACCCTGTGCAACTGTACTGAAGCCATCTTTAATTAATGCATCATTGCAACATGAAAAAGGAGGCGTGTAAGTGATATCCTCTCTGCAAAAATAGAAAGATTAAATGGCTGAAATGCCTGAAAACCATTTAACAATTTTAACAAGCTGCTTAGAAATAATTATTTAAACTTTTCTAGCAAACATAATTCCAGATGAACTAAGTAGATTACGGACTACTGATGATACACAGTTTGAGTACAAGCAAAACCATTCATATGCATTAGTACCTTGTAGCTTCAACACAGAGATAATATCAAAACAAAGATAAAAAAATGGAAAATATTTATTTAGATTACAGCAAGACATCTGATAAGATGCAACACAATAAACTAACAATGAAACTGCAATTAAGGAAATCTAACCTGGACATACAGTAACTAAGTAGTTATTAAAGTGGATGTTAAACAGAAAAAAGTCAAGTAAAACTAAACAACAAAATTAGAATAGCAGAGATAATGAAGTTGGAAGTGCCAGAACGGTTATTATTAGGCCTCAACTGATCTGTTAGGTCTCAAGCTCTAAGTTCAAGAATCTAGGACAAAACCAAAAAATAAAAAATAAAGGATAAAGGCCAAAAATCAGGGACACATTTTAAGCACTGATTTCATTTACTTAGAAAGTTGCTAGAATAACAGGTTTTGCATTACTATACATTTTCTGATTGATATAAAGTCTCAAAATATATGTCATTATTTAGTGACTGCAATCCTCAATGATTTTCCAAAAAAACTGTAATTTTACAACAGACTAAAAATATTAGGTAAAATCACAGACAGTTGAGATCTACATCACTGATTTATGTGTAAATATAACTTCAAAAGAAGGCAATAAAGCTGCATAGAATGATCACATTTGCAGTACAGTTTGATATATGCACATAAAAATGATTACACATTGTTTGTACAACAGCATACTGGGCAAACTACTACCTAGAGAAAGGTGTAGTAGAGGAAACACATGACAATAAAGACACAGGCATTAAAGGAGACAAGAATGAAACCTCCAAAGCATGCATAATACTGTAAGCAAGGAGGCATCTAGTCTGTCATGCTGCAAAATGTGATTCATAAGTTTGAGCAATCCAAAGCTATTAATAGCAGTCTCTAATTCCATCCTGTGTACTGTACTCAAATATGTTACAGTGACTTTGTACTGTACTGAACTGTTCAGTTTTGAATCCATGTAAGAGAACAGAAAAAAGAAAGACATATAAAATGTATTTGTTAGCCAGGTAAGCCCATTGGGCAAAAGTGTCCTTTATCAAGAATGACCCAAGAGCACTGTCTGGTTAAATAACTTACTCAGAGTCACATAGTAGGAAAATGGAGGCTGAAGGAATCAAACATTGGGCTTCAGGAAAAGCTCAATAACATTTCACAGCCTTAATAATCTTTGCTAACTGTCAAGACTTCTCAGAGATGGATCACTAGAAGGCTCCATCCCTAAGGAATTGTTCAATGAAAGGCCAAATATAATGAATCGATACAATCTCATAGGAGGATGGAGGGGAGATATGATTCTAATGTATAAAACAGACAGAAGACTTGTTCAAAGAATTACAGTTCTGCTGACAGCAAATCTCAGAAACTATCACCCAAGACTGCAAATGCCACAATGACGAACAGGGACATTACAAAACTGAAATAATTATTATGATCACTTGTAACTAGAACTCACTCACTAGTATGCACTGACTCATTTAAGAACTTCTGAGACAAGAAAACAGGAAAAAAAGCAGTCATTTAGTCACATATCTGGGCAGTTTGCACATCTTTCTCTAGCACTCTACTTCCAAAACTTCCTCTAGTTTAACTATTTATTTACTTATCTACTTACACTCAGAATGACAAGAAAAATAGCCTTCAACTGTCAGATGAGCGACTAATTGTGCAGTGAAACTTTACAGTTCAGAAACAACGGCTGGCTAGCCAGGTTGCAGCAAGCCAACATTTGTCTGAGGCAGGTCAGCTCAGACTCAGGTTTCAGAGGGATAGGAGGAAGGTGTTGGAACAGGTACAGGATAGGTCAGGAGGGTTAGGGTGGGATGAGCTGTTCTTGGGTAGTACTGTAAAGACATTGAACAAAGCAAATCAGTCTTTTTGATCTCTAACTTGGTAAGAGCTGGGATTTGAGGCCTGTGTGTAATCACAGAGCAGGGCTGGTGAGTTGAGGTCTGGGAGTGAACATGGCAGAGATGGGGAGTTGGAGCCTGTGAGGAATCACACAGCAGGGTAGTGAGTTTGAGCCTGTGAATAATCACATGCCAGGGCTAGTGAGTCAGGGCCTGTGATTAATCACACAACAAGGTTGGTGAGTGAGGCCTTTGGGTAATCACATGGCAGACCTGGTGTGTTGGGGCCTGTGACTAACCACATGGCAGGGCTGGAAGTTGAGGCTTGTGAGTGACCACACAGTAGGAGTGGTGAGTTATGGCTTGTGAGCAATCGCACTGTAGGACTGATAAACTGTGGCCTGAGAGTGATTGCACAGTATGACTGATGATTTGAAGCCTGGGAGTAATCGCACAGTAGGACTGGTGAATTAAGGCCTGTGAATGATCATACAGTAGGACTGAAAAGTTGTGGTCTGGAAGTTATCGCACAGTAGGACTGGTGAGTTGAGTTGTGGGAATGATCGCACAATAGGACTGGTGAATTAAGGCCTGAGAGTGACGGCAAGGCTGGGGGTCTGAGAGAGTAGTCACACAACAAGGCCACTGAGCTCAGCCCCATGAGTCATCACACAGCAGGGCTGGGGAGTTGAGGCTTGTGAGTAGTCACACGGCAAGGCTGGTGAATTGAGGCCTGTGGTTAGTTACACTTCAGGGATGCCAGCTGAGGCCTGTGGTGGCTGAGGATTTAAGGCTTGAGTGGATGCTAACTTTAATTATACAAGTATGCACTGCTTAATGTCCACAATGTCCAACTGCATTTACATCCATACTGCACTAAGCAGACGTAAATGCAATTGGCCATTGTGCAGATGGACGTTAAGAGAAGCACAATACAAATTATATGGTGGTCACTTAATGTCCGCACTACTTAGATGCCATATGCTGCCCGGTTAAAGAAACTCCAGCTCTACTCAGTGGCATACCGACTGCTCAGAGGTGACCTGTGCCTGACGTATAAGGCCATGTCCAACCCGGAATTAAGGGACATGCTGCACCTCAAAAAATCCAAATCCCATCGAGCTACACGCCGAGACTTGAACCTCAGCACTGAAATAAATAGGACATGCTGGAGGGACAGATTCATAACCCAGAGGCTCCCTTCACTATGGAATAAAATCCCAGTCCAGGTTAGGCAGAGTCCCTCATTGACTCTCTTCAACAGGAATCTTGATGAGTGGATGGGAGATCATAGGTTTACCCCGGGTATCACTTCTGTGTCACTGTTAGACAGAGGCACAGTATACTAACCTCGAAAAAGGGCATAGCAAAATTAATTTAAAATGGGTGGCGAAAGCCAAACATACTCTGGCTAGGCTTATAAATGCCCTAGGACAGATAGCCTAGTATGAACCTATGAACCTATGAACATTCTATGGAACAAAACCTATTCCAGAAATCAAGCGGTGCATACCTGTACATAAAAAAAAAGGAGTATCGAGAGGATTAAAAATTAGTAAGTTAACTGAAATTTTCCTTTTGTGTTGTTTTTTTACTGATTAGATGGAGTAGCATATTCAAGTATGTGAACAGGTTATGTTAAGCCTTAAAGGGAAAGAAAGACTGGTGGGAAGATTTATACTGACAGACAGTGGGTTTAGGGCAATTGCAGGCTCCTTCTCTGCTTAATGCCCAACCTAGGGGTAATCTGCCCCTTGATCCTCAAAGTAGGACTGATCACAGGGTGAAAATAACAGGAAGGACGAGAAAGCTCGAAAAAATAAGGATAAGATAAAGCATTACAAGAAGCACAAGAGGGTAAAACAATGGGGAAGGTAAGCACGAGTCTGATGAAGATCAAAGGTTTTTGGAGTGGTTACAAGGCCAAAGATTCTTTCAGGATGCTGAGAAAGTTGAATATGGGTCTCAGTCCAGTGAGTGTGGTTATGCAAGTCAACTGAGTTCACTGTGATGAGATTCAACAGGCAAAGGTTGGAGACCTAAGGATAAGCAGACATCAAATGACTAGGGGCTAAGCTGGAGCAACAATGGATGGATCAGTAAGTGAAATGTTGTCACAACCTATGGTGCAAATTTTAGAGCAGATTGAGGCTTTATTAGCACAGCTCAAGGGAACTAAGGAGGATCACAAATTAGATGCACAGTGTGAGAATGGTCAGGCAATGGGGAAAGATGGGGAAAGGAGATAAGAATCAGGATAGGTACTATGGTGTTATTACATTAGACATGCCTCTTGGCTTTCACATGAATGAGGAAGTTAAACAACAAATTGCAAGTGGCAATTATGTCGATATATTTTCCCTTTTGAATAGAGAGAAAGATGAAAATGAGAAGGATAAGGATGGCAGGACTGAATGTCCAGTAGGCAAAAAGGAAACTGGTGGCAAGAAGGACATGGGAAAACTATGTGATTGGATATTCTATTATGCACAGACTTGGGGGGAAAGGTGCTCTGACAAAGCGAAAGGCATGTGGGTGCATTTTAAAAGAGTGACCACTATGCATTCTGCTGAAGGGTGTCAAAAGTGGCTATGATACGATGATGATTACAGGAGGATGAGACAAGCATACCCAGAAAGCCCATGGTCATGGATGGAATTGGGTTTTGTTATGCTAGCTGGATACTAGCGGGGCTTTATACCAACAAATTGTGGGCTTATGATTAACAAAATTGGGAATAGTTTTAATAATTATGTGATGTTTGGATATACAGGTTCAATGGAAAATCATTGGGCTAGAACAGATGGGGGGAGCGAGGAAGTGTTTTCCATACAGTTTTGGCCATTGTTGGAATCAATTACATTGCAAATTTTGGCATCAATGTATGGCATGCGGAAAGACAAGCCACCCAGCCAAGGCATGTTTTCATCTCTCAGGGCCCCAAAACAAAAGCTCTTACATGCTGGGTACACAGGACTCTCTTCTGGCTCCAGTAAGGGGGGACATTTTACATGAGTGGCTCAAGGGACACGCAGACAGAAAGGTGGCAGCATTGCTAGAGGAAAGGTTTACCATGGGTTTTAGGATACCAGCAAAAGGCAGGTAACAAGGGGGTATTATTAAGAACTTGTAGTCTGCAAGAGAACATCTAGATATAGTTAAGGCAAAATTAAATTAGGAACTAGAAGCGGGCAGGCCCATTTCCTCACCCACGCAGAACAGCATTCAAGGTTTCACCTATAGCTGTAGTCCCCAAAAAGAAGCCAAGTGAATTCTGCCTCATGCATCACCTGTCACATCTGCAGTGGAACTGTGAATGACTATATAAATGGTGAAGGGACTTTGGTGCATTACACTTCATTTGATGAAGCGCTTAAGAAGGTGAAAAAAAAAGGGTAGGGGGGGCCTTATGACAAAAAGCAGACATGGAGTCTGCTTTTAGATGTTTACCCATTGTTACTAAAGACCAGCGGTGGTTAAGCTTAGTTAATGAAGGTCAACATTACATGAAAATGTGCACGCCAATGGGTCGTTCAATCACTTGTGTTACATTTGAAAAGTTTAGTGCCTTTTTGCATTGTTTGGTGGCACACAGGTTAGGGGAAGACAACATTGTTCATTACTTGGATGATTTCATTAATTGTGGGGAAGAAAGGCATAGGAGAATGTCAACAAGCTGTATATACCTTTAATCAAATATGCAAAGGGTTAGAGGTAGGTGGTAGTCCCCTTAGTGGTGGACAACATAGAGGGCCAAACAAAAAGATTATCATTTTTTGGCATAGAGACTGACAGCTTAAATGGTCAGTGTAGGCTTCCTATAGACAAGGTGCAAAAGTTACATTTAGCTTTAAGTCAAGTGTTGGGTCAGACGATGATGCTCAAACAGTTGCAAGAGCTAAAAGGGTTGATGAACTTGCATGTAGAGTAATCCCAGTGTGGCGTTCATTTATGAGACAGCTGGTTGCCAAAGGGTCTAGTTGCACAAAGCCACACCACCGGATAGGGTTTCATAAGGAACGAAGAAGGATTTAACAGTATGGTTGAGTTTTCTAACATATTTACAACTGGTCAGCAATATGGCAGGAGAGGGACAACCAACCTCTGCTTCAAGTGCTTAAAGATGCCACAGGGGAAAGTGGTTTTGGGAGCTACTTCCAGGGACAGTGTGGCAAGCCCAGCCAAGTTAAAGGCAGGTTAAGTCTTTCAATTGCAGAAAAGGAATTTTTTCCATTGGTAGTGGCCTTGGAAAAATGGGCAGAGCAGATGCACAAGTAAAAAAACCTGAGGGTAATGCTACTCAATGCTAGAAGTCGAAACCTCAAAACGCACGCACTCGAGGCACTCCTCAGTATGGAGAAAATCGATATATGTGCAGTAACAGAAACCTGGTTTAAGGTTCCAGAGAGCACCCCAGTATATGTGCAGTAACAGAATCCTGGTTTAAGGCTCCAGAGAGCACCCCAGCACTACCAGGCTACAACTCATACCATACATTTCGGCCACAGAACCCGAACTGAAATACAAAAGGCGGGGACATATCCATATTCATCAAGGATATCCACACCTCCAGGTTAGTGGCACAGCACTATGCTTCAGAGATCATCCACGTGCAACTAACAACGGGCAAAACTGCAATTCAAATTGTAGCTTCCTACAGATCACCCACCATGTCCCAGGACCCCCATTCCACGTTTCTGGAAACACTGAGAAACATAAAGGTCCTACCAAACACCCTAATATTGTTGGATTTCAATTACCCAAACATTAACTGGGAGAACTACTCCAGTACTAACTCCCTTGCCCAACATTTCCTAGAATTTAAAGACTCAAATGCCCTGGTTCAACTGGTCAGCATTCCCACCAGAGGTTACAACATATTGGACCTGGTCATCACCAACATGGGTGACCGGTGTTCCGTACTGGAGGTCAACCCCTCGCTGGTTAGATCTGACCATAAACAAATCACTTTGGGTATCCACATTCCGCCCCCATCCCCGGACAAGGAAAAGTACAGTTTTGTACCTACCATAAATGTAGATGTCCGAACTGGATAGCATCTGCAGTCATAACAAGTGGGTTGTCCTGTCGTCAGGCAGCCCTGCAGTCGGCCGGATTCCAAAGTCCGGGTCCGGCTTCGGCTGATGTCGCACTCCACCCGACGTCATCTCTGTTGGTCTTCGGGTATAAAAGCATCAGCCGACGCCATTTTCCTCAGTGTTTCTTGCCCCAGATGCCAGTAGCCCTCTTGCAGGCTAAAAATTTGGATAGATGCCAATGTTTCCAAATAGATAGAGGTAAACACAGCAATAAGCATATATGTACATATATACAAACAAATACACCATAAAAGACTCCCCCCCAACAGCTAGCTATTAGGAGGGTAAACACCCTAGGAGTACCACAGAGGGAAGGAGGGAGGGTAATCCTGACTGCAGATGCTATCCAGTTCGGACATCTACATTTATGGTAGGTACAAAACTGTACTATGTCCTTCATGGATGCATCTGCAGTCATAACAAGTGGGTAGAATACCATAGCCAACTAGGGGAGGAGGATAAAAGTAGATTATGGTGTGTTTAGGATCCCTTGCAGTACAGCAGTGGCAAACCCTGCTCGGGATCTGGAATATAGAGGCAAATTATAATGCTTGGCAAATGTATGCACGGAGGTCCAAGTAGCCGCCTCAATAATGTCTTTGGTTGCCACTCCTCGTAAGAAGGCTGTGGTAGTGGCTGTTGCCCTTGTAGCCCTTGTAGAATGAGGTCTTATGTTCTGTGGAATTGGTTTTCCATGGAAGGAGTAACAGTATCGTATGCAATTTCCTATCCATTTGGAGATTGTCTGTTTGGAAATAGCTTTTCCTTCCCTTCCTGTTGCATAGGCTACAAAAAGTTGGTCAGTCTTTCTGCTATTTTTTGTTCTGTCCAAGTAGTAGCGTAGCTGTCTATGTACATCCAAGGTATGCAGTATTCTTTCCCCTCTGTTTTGTGGGTTGGGAAAGAAGGTAGGTAGGTGGATTGCCTGGTTTAAAGACACTCTGGATACCACCTTGGGCATAAATGTAGGATTAGTCCTCATGGACACTCTATCTTGGTGGAAGATTAGGAAGGGTTGCACTGCCATTAAGGCCTGTAGTTCTGAAACCCTCCTTGCTGAAGTAATTGCCAGTAGGAAAGCAGTTTTCCATGACAGGTGTTGTAGGTCTGCTGTTGCTGCTGGTTCAAAGGGTGATAGTGTCAACTTTTCTAGCACAAAGTTTAAATCCCAAGCTGGTAATGGTGGTTTCCTTGGAGGTTTTACATTCTTGATTCCTCTGAGGAACTGCCTGAGCAAAGGGTGAAAAACAGGTGGATCAAAGCTGTATTCTGCTGAAATAGCTGATGCATGTATCTTGATGGAGGAGTAGGACAGGCCTGAATGAAGAAGTTCGCCAGATACTCCAGAATGTTAGGCATATCTATGTTTGACACATCTTTTCCTCTTTCCGTACTCCAAATGACAAACCTTTTCCATTTTCCAGCATAGTTCCTTCTTGTTGAAGGTCTGCGTGCTTCCAGAATAATGTCTTTAACTCTTTGGGAAAGTTCTGGATTAGCTGCTGCTATGTGATGTTCCATGCAGTCAGTTGCAGCGTTTTAGGTTTGGATGTATGATGCTGTAGTTTTTCTGAGTTAACATCAAAGGCATCAGGGTATTGGCCACATATTGTTCCGAGACATGCTCTTCAGTAGTGGGTACCAGTGTTGTCTTGGCCAGTTTGGAGCTATCAGGATTATCCTTGGACGCTCTTCCTTGATTTTTAGTAGTACCTTGTGTATCAAAGGAAGAGGTGGGAATGCATATGCTGTTAGGCCTTTCCAGTTGAAGGAGAGTGAGTCCACTTTCCATGCTAGTGGGTGGAATGTCCTTGTGCAGAATTTTTGAGCTGGTGATTGAGAGGTGATGCGAATAGGTCTATCTGTGGCATTCCCCATTTCTTCGAGATGGTCTTGAAGATGTCCGGGTGCAGCTTCCATTCGTGGGCATCCGAAGTGGTTCTGCTTAATATGTCTGCTAGAGTATTGTCTTTCCCCGGTACAAATATTGCCTGTAACTGAATGTTGTAGCTGAGTGCCAGGGTCCACAGCTCCAAGGTCATTCTGCATAGGGGGTATGAATGAGTGCCTCCCTGTTTGTTGATGTACCACATGACTGTGGTGTTGTCTGTCCTTATCATCAACTGGCCCTCTTTGAGAAATGGTGATTGCCAGTTTTACTGCCAGCATTTCTTTTAGATTGATGTGCAGGTGAAGTTGATCCTGTGTCCACAATCCTTGCACGCATTTGTCCAGCATGTGGGCCCCCATCCTAGGTGTGAAGCGCCTGTTGTGATGGTCTGGCTTGGTTGACATCTGCGAAAGGGTAGGCCTGGGTTTGACTGGCATGCCTGAGCCCACCATAGGAACTCCTGTTTTAAGCATGGAATTAGTGGGATTTCTGTTTCTAGACTGTGTCTGTGTTGGGACCATAAATTCTTTAGGTACCACTGTAGTTTCTCATATGTAGTCTGGCAAATGGGACCAAGATTATGCATGATGCCATGAAGCCCAAGGCCTGCAGAACTTTTCTTGCTGTTAACTTGTTCAGTTTTGTTAGTGCCAAGAAGTAAAGAGGAAGTTCTTTTGTTTTTCTGTAGTCAGGAATGCCATTTGTTGTACTGTGTCCAATTCCCCGCCCAAGAATGTCCTTGTTTGGGATGGTATCAGCCTTGACTTTTGTAAATTGACTGTGTATCCCAGTCCTTGTAGCAAGTAAATGACCCTTTGTAAATCTGTTGTCAGCTTGCTTTTGTTGTCCCCTTGTAGCAGGCAGTCGTCCAGGTATGGGTAAATTTGAATTCCCTGTAGTCTGCAATGGGCGATTACTGATGCCAGGCATTTTGTGAATACTCTGGGCAGTAGATAAGCCAAAGGGCAATGCTGAGAATTGATAGTGCTCTGATCCTGCAAGAAATCTGAGGTATCTTCTGCAGATTGGTCGAATGGGGACGTGCAGATATGCCTCCTTGAGATCTAGAGTTACCAGCCAAGACTCCTTGCCCAGCATGGGAAGAAGTTGCTGTAGGGTCAGCATTTTGAATTTTGGGACAATGATGTATGTATTTAAGGTGGACAGGTCGAGGATTGGTCTCCAACTTTTTTCCTTTCTTGGAACTAGGAATAGTCTGGAGTAGAACCCCTTTCCTTGTTCTGCTGTTGGCACTCTTTCCACAGCTCTCATGTTTGCTAACTCCATTATCTGGTGTAGAGCCTCTGTTCTTTGATTTGGAGGTAGATTTGGCATTCCTCTTTTGACTGGTAAAGTGTGGAAGTGAAACCGGTAACCTTGATCTATGGTTTGTAAAATCCACTTGTCTTTTGTTATGTAGTGCCAGTTCTTTGAAAATAAGGTTAACTTTCCGCCTAGAGGAGCTGCTATTTGTTCCCTGGTAGGCGGATTTAGGATTAAGTCACTGTGGTTGTGCTGATGTAGTGGCAGTGGCTGTGTCTGTGCCTCTGTTGTTACCTTGCCACTGTCGCCTCTGTAGGCACCTCCTCTGGATTGGTTTCTGCCTCTGGAACGCCTATTCCTGCCCCTTTGAAATTTTGTGGAGTCAGGAAAGGACCAATTTTGGCAGGCCAGTTCCTGCTAAACCTTGGGGTTGAACCTGCAAGAAATCTTTAACAGTTTGAACAGATTTTGCCTTTTCTTCCATTTTCTTCATAACCTGCTGGGCAGGTGTACCAAACAAACTTGTCTTGTCCATAGGAGCATCTAGCAACTTAGCTTTAACATGATCCGTAAAGCTTGTTCCTTTAGCCATGCATGCCTTCTTATCACTGTGCCTGTCATGGCTGATCTAAATGAAGCCTCCAGTGCATCATAGCCACATTTTAAGGAATGGTTGCTAACCTGTTGTATGTTATTTACCATCTCTAATACATATTTCTTATCAAGAGATTCATCAGTGGTTAGTTTTTAGTTAACTGATCAAGCATAAACTCTTGGTATTGTATCATGTGAAACTGACAGTTTAAAGTTCTAGCTGAGAGAGTAGCTGAAGTGTAGACCTTTTACCCCATCTGTCTAGTGACCTTGCTTCCCTTTCAGAAGGAATAGGGTTTTTAGCTGTGGTCGGCTACTGCCTTGAGACCCTGGGATATAGTTTCTGGGTCTGCAAGTGGGGCCTTGTAAAGGTGGTGATGAGTATCTGGCACCCTGTAAAATCTGTCTGGTTTGGCAGGGACTGGGGTAAAGAATCTGGAGCGAGCAAACATCATGGATCAGTAAGTGAAATGTTGTCACAACCTATGGTGCAAATTTTAGAGCAGATTGAGGCTTTATTAGCACAGCTCAAGGGAACTAAGGAGGATCACAAATTAGATGCACAGTGTGAGAATGGTCAGGCAATGGGGAAAGATGGGGAAAGGAGATAAGAATCAGGATAGGTACTATGGTGTTATTACATTAGACATGCCTCTTGGCTTTCACATGAATGAGGAAGTTAAACAACAAATTGCAAGTGGCAATTATGTCGATATATTTTCCCTTTTGAATAGAGAGAAAGATGAAAATGAGAAGGATAAGGATGGCAGGACTGAATGTCCAGTAGGCAAAAAAGGAAACTGGTGGCAAGAAGGACATGGGAAAACTATGTGATTGGATATTCTATTATGCACAGACTTGGGGGGAAAGGTGCTCTGACAAAGCGAAAGGCATGTGGGTGCATTTTAAAAGAGTGACCACTATGCATTCTGCTGAAGGGTGTCAAAAGTGGCTATGATACGATGATGATTACAGGAGGATGAGACAAGCATACCCAGAAAGCCCATGGTCATGGATGGAATTGGGTTTTGTTATGCTAGCTGGATACTAGCGGGGGCTTTATACCAACAAATTGTGGGCTTATGATTAACAAAATTGGGAATAGTTTTAATAATTATGTGATGTTTGGATATACAGGTTCAATGGAAAATCATTGGGCTAGAACAGATGCGGGGAGCGAGGAAGTGTTTTCCATACAGTTTTGGCCATTGTTGGAATCAATTACATTGCAAATTTTGGCATCAATGTATGGCATGCGGAAAGACAAGCCACCCAGCCAAGGCATGTTTTCATCTCTCAGGGCCCCAAAACAAAAGCTCTTACATGCTGGGTACACAGGACTCTCTTCTGGCTCCAGTAAGGGGGGACATTTTACATGAGTGGCTCAAGGGACACCCAGACAGAAAGGTGGCAGCATTGCTAGAGGAAAGGTTTACCATGGGTTTTAGGATACCAGCAAAGGCAGGTAACAAGGGGGTATTATTAAGAACTTGTAGTCTGCAAGAGAACATCTAGATATAGTTAAGGCAAAATTAAATTAGGAACTAGAAGCGGGCAGGCCCATTTCCTCACCCACGCAGAACAGCATTCAAGGTTTCACCTATAGCTGTAGTCCCCAAAAAGAAGCCAAGTGAATTCTGCCTCATGCATCACCTGTCATATCTGCAGTGGAACTGTGAATGACTATATAAATGGTGAAGGGACTTTGGTGCATTACACTTCATTTGATGAAGCGCTTAAGAAGGTGAAAAAAAAAGGGTAGGGGGGGCCTTATGACAAAAAGCAGACATGGAGTCTGCTTTTAGATGTTTACCCATTGTTACTAAAGACCAGCGGTGGTTAAGCTTAGTTAATGAAGGTCAACATTACATGAAAATGTGCACGCCAATGGGTCGTTCAATCACTTGTGTTACATTTGAAAAGTTTAGTGCCTTTTTGCATTGTTTGGTGGCACACAGGTTAGGGGAAGACAACATTGTTCATTACTTGGATGATTTCATTAATTGTGGGGAAGAAAGGCATAGGAGAATGTCAACAAGCTGTATATACCTTTAATCAAATATGCAAAGGGTTAGAGGTAGGTGGTAGTCCCCTTAGTGGTGGACAACATAGAGGGCCAAACAAAAAGATTATCATTTTTTGGCATAGAGACTGATAGCTTAAATGGTCAGTGTAGGCTTCCTATAGACAAGGTGCAAAAGTTACATTTAGCTTTAAGTCAAGTGTTGGGTCAGACGATGATGCTCAAACAGTTGCAAGAGCTAAAAGGGTTGATGAACTTGCATGTAGAGTAATCCCAGTGTGGCGTTCATTTATGAGACAGCTGGTTGCCAAAGGGTCTAGTTGCACAAAGCCACACCACCGGATAGGGTTTCATAAGGAACGAAGAAGGATTTAACAGTATGGTTGAGTTTTCTAACATATTTACAACTGGTCAGCAATATGGCAGGAGAGGGACAACCAACCTCTGCTTCAAGTGCTTAAAGATGCCACAGGGGAAAGTGGTTTTGGGAGCTACTTCCAGGGACAGTGTGGCAAGCCCAGCCAAGTTAAAGGCAGGTTAAGTCTTTCAATTGCAGAAAAGGAATTTTTTCCATTGGTAGTGGCCTTGGAAAAATGGGCAGAGCAGATGCACAAGTAAAAAAACCTGAGGGTAATGCTACTCAATGCTAGAAGTCGAAACCTCAAAACGCACGCACTCGAGGCACTCCTCAGTATGGAGAAAATCGATATATGTGCAGTAACAGAAACCTGGTTTAAGGTTCCAGAGAGCACCCCAGTATATGTGCAGTAACAGAATCCTGGTTTAAGGCTCCAGAGAGCACCCCAGCACTACCAGGCTACAACTCATACCATACATTTCGGCCACAGAACCCGAACTGAAATACAAAAGGCGGGGACATATCCATATTCATCAAGGATATCCACACCTCCAGGTTAGTGGCACAGCACTATGCTTCAGAGATCATCCACGTGCAACTAACAACGGGCAAAACTGCAATTCAAATTGTAGCTTCCTACAGATCACCCACCATGTCCCAGGACCCCCATTCCACGTTTCTGGAAACACTGAGAAACATAAAGGTCCTACCAAACACCCTAATATTGTTGGATTTCAATTACCCAAACATTAACTGGGAGAACTACTCCAGTACTAACTCCCTTGCCCAACATTTCCTAGAATTTAAAGACTCAAACGCCCTGGTTCAACTGGTCAGCATTCCCACCAGAGGTTACAACATATTGGACCTGGTCATCACCAACATGGGTGACCGGTGTTCCGTACTGGAGGTCAACCCCTCGCTGGTTAGATCTGACCATAAACAAATCACTTTGGGTATCCACATTCCGCCCCCATCCCCGGACAAGGAAACCACCGTGAAAAACTTTTCAAAAGCAAACTTCACGTTACTTAAGACCAAGGTGGAAAGTTTCAAAGCCCCCATGCTAATGGATAACATTGTCCACGCTGTAAAATCCTTTACTAATGCATTCTATGGGCATCTATAAGAATGCATGGATCATACTATCTCAAGCAAAACCAAGACTCACTCCTCCAGGTAAAGGAAACTAGTCTGGTGGACTCCTGCCATAAACAAGCTATACAATAGAAGGAGAAAACTAGTACAGAAAAGTGTAAAATCCAAAGAAGGGAAGACATCCCTGATCAGTATCAGGAAGAAACTACGATCCCTCATAAAATCATCCAAGGAAACCTTCGAAAGAAAAATTGCCAAGGACTCCAAAGATAACCACAAGGCATTATTTAGCTATGACAAGAATCTAAGTGGCAACGCTCAGATCTGCTCAGAGTTAGTGCAGAATGGCACAAAATACAATGAACCGACCGATATCGCCAACATCCTGGCAGACAGGTTCAGCGCAAACTTCACCCCTCTCTCACTCCCAAAAGGGCCCATAACCATACCAGAAGAATGTAGAGTCCCTGAAATCACAGACACTCAGGTTAAAACAGCCCTCTTCAAAGCCAAAAACATAGCATCAATGGGACCGGACGGTGTCCCAGGTTGCGCCCTACACGAGCTCAAAGACGAACTAACCCCTCACCTAAACACACTGTTTAAACTCAGCCTCTCCACAGGCTACATACCCATAGAGTGGCGCACAGCAATGGTTATTCCGATCCACAAAGGTGGACCACAACAGACTCCGGGAACTATTGCCCTATAAGCCTGACTAGCTTGGTTTGCAAGGCTATGGAGCACATCATCATGGAACTCATTAACAGAGACATTGGGAACCTCCAAACACTGGACCCTACCCAGTTCGGCTTTGTTAAGGGCAAATCATGCCTCCTAAAACTGGTAGACTTCTTTGAGACAGTTACCAAGGCTATAGATAAGAGAAAGCTGGTACACACAGCCTACCTAGACCTCGCAAAGGCCTTCGACACCATTCCCCATTCTGGTATGATAGACAAGCTCACCAGCCTGAACATAAACCCCTACGTCATAAGATGGGTTGCCAACTGGCTCACAGACAGAACCCACATGGTGAGAGTTGTGGGAGCTAGGTCTAACTCTAAACCGGTTACAAGTGGCGTTCCCCAGGGCTCAGTCCTAGGACCCCTCCTGTTCGGCATATACTTCTCAGAGGTACAGGCAAGCACAGGAGGGCTATGGCTGACCAAGTTCGCAGACAACTGCAAACTAGGGGCTATAATTGACTCTCAGGCTGACACAGATATCCTCCAAAAGATTTTCACTGAGACAGATACCTGGTGTCAAAATCATGGCCTCAAGCTAAATGCCAAAAAGTGCATAGTCATCCCCTTTGAAAAAAAAAAAGTACTCACAAACTACCACAAAGGTGGTAGTCCCCTAAACACGGAAGATGTTATAAGGGATCTAAGGACCCAAGTAGATAGTAATCTCACCTTTGATAATCACATCGCCAAAGTGGTTAGAAAAGCCTTCTATGTGGCCCACCTAATTACAAAAGGGTTCACATCCAGATCAAAAGAGGTCATTGTGCCCCTCATCGCTCATCAGACCCATCATAGAGTACAACGCCCCATTTGGGATATACCTTACAAGACACCTGCAACACCTGGAAAGACCAAAGTACCACCTCACCTACAGGATCACTGGCCCTCAAATAGATGCCCTATGCAGTTCGGCTGAAGAAACTCCAGCTGTACTTGGTTGCATACCGCCTACTCAGAGGTGATCTCTGCCCGACATACAAGGCCATGTCCAACCCAGAATTGATGGACATGCTCCACCTAAAGAAAACCTTATCCCCTCAAGCCACACACTCTAGGGATCTAAACCTCACCACAACAATAAATAGGACATGCTGGAGGGACAGATTCCTGTCCCAGAGACTTCCCATGCTTTGGAACAGAATTCCAATCTGCATTAGGCAGAGCTCCTCGCTAACACTCTTCAAAAGAAACCTTGACGAGTGGATGGGAAACAGAAAGTTTACCCCGGCGATCACTTCAGTGTCTCTGCTGGACAGAGGCACAGGGAACTAATCTAGGTGAAAGCCAACACATTCTCGCTAGGCTTATAAATGCCTTCGGGCAGATAGCCTAGTACCTACTTATAAGAGAGGGTGGTTTGGCTTTGTTGTGATAACAGCAGCACAGTACATGGGTCTATATTATATATTCGAACATCCAAAATGTCAAATACCATATGGTCGAGACACCAGGCACTGATAACTCATTAGCAGATTCCCTTTCTCTCACACCACAAGTTCCAGGCCAGATGAATTCACTCAGTTTAATACACAGACTGTTTTATTAAAATAAAAAAAAAAAAAACTTCTGCAGTAAAAGTTAACAGCAAAACTTCAAACTCTTATACGATTAACAGCAAATAACACTTCTCTGGCACCTCGGCTTTCAGAAAAGCATTTTCGGAGTACATCTTTCAGCTGGTAAGCATACACTTAAATACATGCATTTAATCAATTAAATAATCATCCAATTAAGAATTCACTAAAAAAGCCAACTAAAAAGGTTAACTTTTAATATCCTTTTTAACCTACTTACATTAAATGCTTCCAAGAGAATTCCCTATTCAAACCTCTTGGAAACATTGCATCATATTTTAAAATAAATACTGCTCCCTTCCTTCTTAAATGTTCCTTAATTTTTTTCATCAGTACTAACCCTAGTATTTACTTGTTCCAAAACAGTTGCCTGTAACCCCTGTGGGTCTCCATTATGGTGTTACTTAACGTGCATAGCTACAGGACTCTGAAATCTTTGCTTCTTGATGTCCCTTAATGTGCTCTTTTAATCTTGCAGCAAAACTTCTCTTGCTCTCTCCAATATAAAATAATCCACAAGGGCATTTTAAACTAGATATAATCTTCTCACTATTGCAAGCGAAGCTGCCCCTTCTATCAAAATTTTTCCATTAATGCTTTCAAAACTAGCAACTATGTGTTTGCATACTGTGCAACTGTCACATGGAAAAGTTCCATATCTCACTACATTATTTTCTATATTTTTTGGTCTCTCGAATTTTCCATGTACTAAAATGTCCTTAAGACTTACTGCCTCTTTTATATGAAAAACAAAGTTTAACATTTTTTAGGCAGGATTTTTCTTTCTGTATATAGGACTAGTAATACCCAACTATTTTCTCTAAAATGTTAGAAAAATTAGTATACTTAGATACAAAATATAACTCACTTTCTTTTTCCTCTACATTCTTTTTCTGCATTGTTATGTTCTGTGCTTTATTCACTTTTTTGAGATTCCCTTTCTCGGTTATAATGGCCCCGGTTCAGGTTGCTGGCTCCAAATGCAAAACCTACTACAGATAGAGTGCCAGATCACTTATGGGCTTTATGGGCAGATAAGAATGGTGGCTAATGTGTGATGCCCTTAGTGGAATGACAAGGGTGAGGTATAATAAATGCATACAGCAATTTTTGCAGACTAGATTATCCAAAGGCAGGGAACCAGCATGGCCAATTCCACCTCACCAAATTAGGGCTTATATTTTGGTAACGAAGTAAAGAGGTTGGAGGTTGGGGATGGCAAGAAGCACATTATCAGTTTTGAATTGGTTTCATCAGGCTCTAGGGTAAGAGACTTAACTAATTAATTTCAAGAACAGTTAAATTTGGGTTTATGTGGTTAAATCAAAAACAGATCAAGAATGGAAAGGTCAGTGGGTAAGAGTTGTTACCTTGAAGAGCTTGGAATGAAAGTTGGTAACAGTTATGTTGGAGTACCGCTACTACAGGGGTATGTTAAATGGTCGATTCTTTTGTCATCAGCAAGGTGATACTCTTACACTGTATCAGGTTAGGGCAGTCATATGGCAAGCTGTTAAGCTGTGTGGCTTAGACACAGACAGATATACCTTACATTCTTTTCAGATGGGGCAGCTTCATATGCACATGCAATGGGAGCATCACAGGCTGACATTAAGAAGCTGGGCAGAGGTGTAAGCAACTTTAACTCTTAATTTTCGTGTTTCAGCCCACACATCATCAGATCAGAAGTACATTTGGATAGTGGGTCATTCTTTTATTCGGAGGCTCCATTGTTGGGTCCAGGGCAGGTTGGACTCATCCTTCCAAAGACAAAATCGAGGAATTGAGATTCTTACGAGGCAGTCTAGTTCGGGGTATCAGGCATGTACTGGCATCAGCTTAGGGCAGTGTTGAAACAAGCAGCCAAAATGGGAAAAAATTCCTAAAGCCATTGTGTTACATTTAAGAGGTAATGATATTTGCCAAGGACTTCATTGGTTTGATTGTGAAGGAGGTAAATTATATGCATGACTGCTGGCCACAGGTTATATCTGTTGGTTAGAAGTGGTACAGAGAAGAAGGTGTGTGTGGGGGCGTCTAGGTCTACTGAAGCAATGTAGAGGATGAGGTGAAGAATTAATAATACTATGGATAAGTTGTTAAGGAACATTTGTAGGCTGTACACTTCTCACCCTGGCATTCGGGTCAGTTGGCCAGACAGGTATGATGGTGAAGGGGTTAATTTGTCAGAAGATGGTATGCAGGTTTTCTATGCAAAATTACAAGCAGATTTAGCACATAAGGGCCTACATTTAGAGTAGTATGAGATGTGCTTGGCAGACGGGAGGAATATCCCCCCTTCTGTGGAGGAAGGCAGGAAATATGAGGATAAGTCAAGGTAAGTGGGGGGGGGGGTCTTAGAACTCTTTAGCTGGACCTTCCACAGGCCTGACAGCCACAAGGGATTGTTGCCAGGGACTTAGCCCAGCAACGGCTTCTTGGAAGACTGTAAAGCTGCCCACTGAAATTGAGAAAAATTGTTATGCTATGGGTAAAATTAATCAGAAGAGCTGTCTGTTGCTCTGTAGTGTTTACGGCACTGTTATGAAGTAAAGAAATGGCCTCCCTGAAATTCCTGCCTTGCGCACATCTCAAAATAATTGGCTTCATTCAGTAAAGTCATTGGCAGTGACTGGCAATAAAATCATGGCTGCAGCCATTTAATTCGCCTGATGCCTTTGTGTTTTTATTAAATATAACAATGATGTGATGAAAAATGATGACAGTGATGCAAAATGTGTTGAACTGGTTATATAAGTGTGGTTCATGAGTAAACATCTTGCTTTGCATCAATGGTTATTGGTAAGGTGCTTTGATGAATTATGATTTGCTACTTTTAGTATAGGGCAGGTAGAGCTGTACCGATCTCGGAAAAAAAGTAGAGTACCCACAAAACTCCACCTCTAACATTTTGACAGTGGATCTGTTAAACATTTGCTGATTTTTTTCTCTAGATTGTGCAGTAAGGAAACAGTTGTAAACTTTGTAATTGAGAGTTAAGGAATGTAGTAAGGCAAAGTTGTTAGGTAAATACAGATGCTAGCTTTATCACTAATGGCACTAGACAGTGTTATGCAAGCTTGGAGACCAAGTTACTTCAACAGTTACAGTTCTGATGAAATCACATTCTGCAACTCATTTCAAGATGACTGGAAATACAAAAAGGAAAATGCAATATAATGTGATATTTGTGATCTACACGTTTCTATATAATAAAAAATACACTAAACTGTAGCAATGTGGCAATATACCATTTACTTCAACTTTCAGAAGTATATGAACTGACAGTTTAATTTATCGGGAAAAAAAACAGTAGTAGGCCAAACTTGAACAAAACAACTAAAAACATTAATAAGGTATCTGGCAGAAAATGTTTTTGTTACCCTAGAAGTAAAAAAGAAACACAATATTCAAGTGATAATTACCTTTTTCATGTAAAGTCCCCTATAGCAGCATAGTCAGTTGAATAGATTTGTGACTGACATACAACTTTTCCACACATATAATGTGACAACTATACACACACACACATTTTAATTCGGTGATGGATAAAACTGTGCCTGAGATGCAGAAAGAATTTCTTACTCTTGCGTAAGCTGCTAGCACCACAAGATGCAGTTTATATGATTTTATAAAATTTGATTCAGAGACATGTTTAGCTGCAATGAGGAAGATCCCATTGTTGGCTAACTTGCATGTCTATGAATCACTCATAATTACCATCAGTGATGGTTAGCATTTTTGGTGTAACTTCCACTGACATCTCATGCATTGTTATCTCAGGCAGCTCCTAAGCAGTCAATCCCCCACAGACACATGCAGACATTCATATACACACATAGACACATGGGTGTCCGCATGTATATACACACACACACACACACACACACACACACACACACACACAAAGTCAATTGAGACCAGACACTATAGACATGCACACAAACTGCCATGCATATACTTTAACCTTACCTGCAACGTGGTCGCTCCCACTGACTATAATGGGGGAGCACAGCATTTTGTCTGAATTAACAGGACCAACCATTTTAATTTACTCAACCAAGCAAATGTATGAATCATTTAACTATGTAAATCTCCTTCCTGCAGGCATTTCTGAGGGAAAGCACTTGGCTAATTAGCACTAAGCACACCCCAGAATGCCTCATTACCATTCAGTACAGCTGTAGAGATGCCCCCCTGAGGTGATTTTTTGACTGTGTAAAATCACTGTAGTGGGACTGTCTCTGAATCAGGAAGCGTTATTGCGAGTAGTTAGCTGCTCTTATTACGGCTCAATGCAGGTGGTAAACGTTTCTGAATCCCAGCCTATGTGTTGTAACTGTGCAGAGACATACTAAAGGTGCTTCACAATCTGAATTTCACAGCAAAGTGTGCATTGAACGGGGTCATCTTACAATCTGAAAAATGTAAGGAATCCATTTTAGGCTGAAAGCACTATATCACTGTCATAACATAAAAAGCAGAATCCTAAAGCATAAGCTTGCCTTTTCTACATTAGAAATACTACCTAAAGCTGGCTATTAAGATGAAGTCACAGGGACAGTGGTGCTGTAGCTGAATGTAGCACTATAAAGGACAGTCATACAGATTTAGAAGTGCACAAAATGTCATTAAATGAAACAGTATAGACAGAGGGAAGCAAGCAAGAGCTTCTATGAAAGAGTAGGAACAACTTCCAAATACAATAGGTGTGTATCCATGTGGAAATGAGACATTAACTTGCTTTGGCTATCATCATATGTTCTACATGGAACAAGTTCACAATAAGAAAATCTTTGTTTACTGTTAAATTTATACTACAATGTCTACGCCTTAAAAAAGAATTCTACTTTATAAACAAAGCAAACGGAAGTAAATCTTTTTACAGTCTGGATCAGTGACTGAGGAAATGCACTGTAAGTGGTTGCAGCAAATAAAATGAAAACAAGGACTCCATGAAACAGGGTGGTGACATGTTATCTTGCATAGCTTGCAAAGTACTGAAACTCATGTTCAGTACATTACAAATATGCAAATATGCACGGTCAACTGCAGCACATCTCCTGACAGCTCCAAGCCATACCGAGTGACTTCTACATCAAAGAATTTTTTTTTGCACTTACACTGACAGACTACTTTCAGGAAAAAAAAAAGAAAAGAAAATAGGGACTAGCTGATAAGGATTTGATTTCCACTGAAGTATATCTTGTCAGGCCAAGCCTAACAACAATTAGCAACATAATCCCTTCTGAGTCAGGAAGCCATTACTCACCATGCGATAGCATGAACAATCAATACCGTCACAATGAACTGGGCAATTAATGAAGCTCAAAGTCGTACTTCAGAACTTTAATTCTCGCTGTGTGGCTTTAAACCAGGAGGATGCTGTTTGGGGAGGGAGGAATGGCTGGGAGGATGTGATTGTTATAATTAACTTGCTTTATTCAGAGAGGAGTTAGTCAATGAAACTAATCTGGATTTAAACTGACAAGAGGTGCAGTGCTGAGGTGTCACCTTTGTTGTCTAACCCCTGCCTTCGGCTTCACGATAGCAGATTAGCGGAGAAACTGACAGAAAAATCTAATTAACAGCTGGTACCACAAGAAAAAAAAAATACTGTAGTAGAATACAAAGCACATAAACTGGTGCTCAGTGAGCTAGATGAAACAGCTCCCCTCCTAATATTATCTGTTCAACTGCAGTTCAAGCTGGAGGAAATGAATTTTACAAGGCCATCACCACCTTCCCTGCGACTTGTGAAACAAGTGCTAAAGGACAAGAAAAAAGGAGGTTATTATATAGTTTCTAAACAAGACAATAACCATTACATGAAAATGAATAATTACTTAAGAAACTGATTAATATGTCAACATACAGGCAGACTTTTGTCCGTGTCTGATCTTTTAGTTTTACCTGAAAGCCCTCTTAAACAAACATAGCTCTAGGAAGTTAAGGCAGCGAGTCTGACGATGTAAGTAAGCCCTGCTCTTATAAAGTTAAAAGGACTTAGTCAATCTCACAGTTCCTTAGTTCTCATAAAAATAACAGAAAAAAATGAAAGTGTTACTTATGTGTGGCACTGTCAGGTGAAAATCCTGTTAAACACTATTAGCTTGCTGCATGGCACAGACAGATAGGGCTCTGACTGCAGCCCCAATGACCTGGGTTCAACTCCTGAACCAGAGCACTGGAGGAAGCAGCTGATAGGATACAAAAGTGAGCTTATGGTAGACACAGAGGATGGAGGCAGTTCACTCTGACATGTGGCTGACATTCAGTGGAGTCTGGGTAATGCAGCAAGAGGTAGAATGGAACAATGATTAGTATGTTCTGCTAAGCAGTAACAGCACTGCAGCTAGATCTGAGATCTGTATAGAGCAGCAGTCACCAACATTTTTAGCATCAAGGACCAGTTTCATGTAAGACAATTTTCCATGGACCAGCCATCGCACGTGCATAACACAACATAATAAAGTGCATATTTATTTATTTGACATCTGTTTACTGGGGAGGTTCGACTGGACTAGAAGTACATTTTCAGCCAAGACCTGGTCATAAAAACTCCAAAGTACAATAACAAGATAACTGGCAATAATTACCAAAAAAATGTACATTCTTGGTCAAGAGGTAAGTAAATCTAACTGCAAACTTACTGACTTTCTAAGTTTACAGCATCAATATTTAAAATCTGTCCCTATTATTTGTGGCTCTGTCTAGATTTATTGTGCAAGAGGTTGAGTGCATACCTCTCAACCTGTTAGACTAGACCAAGAAATCTGGACAAAGCCATAAACAATGGGTGGACAAAGGCCCAAAAATAGGGACAATTTTTAATATTGCAGTTATAAAGTTAGAAAGTTGACAGAATAATATGTTGTTTGTTAGCATGAATTTTCTGAAGGGTTTGAAGTCTGACTCTCAAATGTATGTCATTATTTTCTGACTTCAGTCTTTAATGACTTGCCAATGATTTGTCAGAAAACCACAACTTTATGGAAAACAGATTCAAATAGATGAGGTAAAAATCTTGACTTTCTGTGAAAATCTGTATATTGAGAGGTTTGGTTGAGTGGTATGGTCGAGAGGTAAGTAAACCTAATGGCAACCTTATTGACTTTTTAAATATTGCTCTTATAAACTTAGAATGTGTCCCTATTGTTTGGCTCTGCCCAGATTTATTGTGCAAGAGGTCGAATGGTATGCTTGAGAGGTACACAAACCTCATTGCTGCTGCTGCCAGGGATCACCACACGCGCACACACACACACAGAGACTCTTCTGCTTTCATGCATGCATTCACTCACATATGCAGACAAAAACGTATACACACACACACACACACTTTTTCGGTTTCCTTGACTTTTATTTTATACTCACTAAACAGCAAAAGTGCTGCTTAGCGAGTGTAAAATAATGGCTAGCTTGTTCTCACTGCTCACTCACTCTCTCTCTAACATATACAATCTCTTCTTTCACACACACATACATTCTGCTTTCATGCACGCATTCACTCACACAGACAGACACATAAACACACTCATACACATACATACACACACGCATTCATTTTTTCGTTTCACTCCATGCCTGACGGCCTGGTACCAAATAATCCAAGGCCTGATACCGGTCTGTGGTCTGGGGGTTGGGGACCGCTGTCATAGAGGCAAATAAATACCACATTGACCAGCAATGTAGGCTCCAATGTATGCTGATCAAGCACGACAGGGGAAGGGAGTCAGGAACACAAATACTCCCATCTCGCACCAGATGCAAAATGAGATCTCTAAACTCCACCTCTCTCCTTCCTCTCACTGTATCCTTCCTTGGAAGCCACAGGAATAAGGGAATAAAAGAAAAAAGTGTGAGATAGGGGTTTGATACCACAGGTGGATGGAGGAGATGACACAGGAGGGAAGAAAGTCATATTGAACATACTCAGGACACATCACACAAGAACCACGTTCAAGTTATATAAAACCTAGTCTAACTTAATTTAAAATAATGACTGCTACTTTAGACCAGTGTTGGTCAAATGAATGCTTGGACTCCTAGTACAGACAGTTCATACTGATTAATAGTTTACTTTATGTCATAAAATGTAAAGAAATTATGTATCCTCACTGGAACACATGACATATCTTCAAGCTGGGAACATGTGAGCTATTGCACACTGACAAAGTTCTTGCTATTCTGGCCATCTGATGTTTACTAAATGCAAAATGTAATATGACTGCAGCACCTTAAAAAGGTGAGCAACTAATTCACAGTATAACTTTTCTAATAGCATGTCTGGGAGGAAACTAAATAAGAGTAGTTCTGTGCAGTCTCTCCTGGCCATCCAGCAAATAATCAGGATGACAATGATAAACAGCAGCAGAGGACTGACAGAGAGAAAACAGATGAACATAAGAAGAAGAAATATGACCCAGCTCCTGAATTCCAACTAGAAAACCATACAATAGTAGTACTTCTACTGGAATTTATGCACAGCTCTGAACTGTACAGATTTTTGCAGAACGTCCAGATTTTTACCTCATATTTTTGGTCTGTTTCTCATAAAATTGTGGTTTTCTGGCACATCATTGAGGATTGAAGTCAGAAAATAATGAAAGGTATCTGAGTTTCAGACTTCATATCCTTCAGAAATTTTACATTAATGTAAGACCTATTATTCTATCAAGTTTTTAAGTTTGTAAGAGAGGTACTTTTGGGTCTTTGTCCCGCCATTATTTATGTTTTTGTCTAAATTTCTTGAATTAACAGGTTGAGAGGTATGGCCTAATGACAAGTAAGGAGTACTGGGCAAGTAATGACATAAAAATATTAATACACCAGGTGGCAAAAAATAAAGATTAGGGGAAAAACATTTAATTCATTGATTACGCCTTTGCTAAGGCTTTATTTGTTGAGTATATAACATGGAATACTTCTTTTGTTAGACCTTCATTATGTTAATCAGACAGATTAGGTAACATGTTCTTCTTCCCTGGCGTTGTATTATCTCGGAGATAGTATATTTACAGATATGGGGTTGTGGAGAGTGCAGGACAACTTACTCACTGCAAAAAATATGTTTCTGTGTTATGCTTTTTCAATAGCTTAGCAACTGTAATGACTTAAATATGTTAACCACAGAGATCAGGTAACAGTAAGTTAAGGAAGCAACTTCTTCATCCCCACTGTAGTGCACTGTCAGAGTTAATATATCTGTAGATGTTGAAGGTGTCAGACGTGCAGGGAACTTGCCTCCCCCCTGGAAAAAAAAAAAAGATTTTATATATATGTGTGTGTGTGTGTGTGTACGCCTGTTTTTTTTTTTTTTTTGAAAGAATTCAATGGAATGAGTTCCAACAAATTACAGGAAATACATATGCATATATATGCATAGTTCTAGCATTGATGGTAAAGGTACAGTAAGCCAAAAAAAAAAAAAAAAAAAGTGCAGTAAGCCGAAAAAAAAAAACAGAACAGTGAAACACTTTGCTGAAATGGTTGTAGATCCCTAGAAAAGACTTTAGAACAATAGTGGAGGCAAAACAAACAAATAAAGAAACAAAAAATGAGTGTGGGTAACACATGAAGGGTGGCAGAAAGAAACAAGGGACACAATGAACAATTATGCCTATGCTTGAAAGGCAGACTAGGCAAGAAAACTGTGCAGATGGGGAGAGAGAGAAAGAGCGAGAGAGACATAACAGTCTTTTCTTCCTTTCTTCAAACATCTTTTTTTATTATTTATTTGCAGTATACAACTTAAACTAAAAACAAATACAAAAAGCAATTTGAACAAATGAGAAGCAACAGCATACAAAAACAACACATAATTATATACAACTATGTACAACTATGTGCATAAAAGTGCAGCATGCCATCATATACATATACATGTATATATATATATATATATATATATATATATATATATATATATATATATACACACACACACACACACATATATATATATATATATATATATATATACATACACACACACACACACACACACACACATATATATATATATATATATATATATATATATATATATATATATATGTATAATTTGTGGGTTCCCTTTGGAATCTTGAAATACTGAAATGTCGAATTTCAGTATTTCAAAACCAAATTGTCAAATCTGCAGTTGCACGAAACTGCAGATTATTGAACCTGGAAATGTCAAACCCATGATACCGATGGCGCGTTAGGTAAGTGTTATGTTTTTTAAGGGTTTTGGGGAGGGTTTGTGTGTATGTGAGTGTGTTGGGAAGTGTTAGGTGTAGGTTAGGGTAGGTAGGTAAGAGTGCGAGTGTGTCAGTGTTGAGAGTGGTGGTGTTTGTATGTATGTGATGTGTGTTTATGTAAGGGGGTGTAGAATGTGTGGTGGTGGGTTTTCTGTCTTTCGGTGTTTAGTGCAGCCTCAGAGTTAGTATATATAAGTAGCGGGGGTGCGGGGTGCAGGGGGGCTTGCCACCCTGCTTATATGAAGGGTAGGTACTTGTGTTGTGTTCGTGTGTGTTGTTTTGCTTTGTTGTAGTGTCGGGAGGTAGGTGTATTTGTGTTTGTATGTCTGGTGTAGTGTTTTGTTGACATTCGCGGTTTTGGTTTTCGGGTTTGTGAGTTTTCGGCTTTATAGTCTCGAGATACTGAACTTCGATATTTCAGTATTTTGAGAATATAAAGTGAGTCCATAATATGTATATCAAGGAAGAGAAAACAATCACATAAAGAAGTCAATTATCAGATAATAGTTTTCTTCATATGAAGCACTGGAGTATTTTCTCCCAACAATTTTAAAGAATTTCAACTGGGATTGATTTTTAAAAATAATTTTATATAATTAGATGTAATTTAAAGCTATTTCTTTAAAAAGCTAAATGACAAATTGGTCCTATCAGTCCAGTTTTGAGTTATGTATAATTTTACTGACAAACAATGCAATTAGAATATATTTATCTTTTCTAGATATTTTTTTTTCTGGTGTAATATGTAGAATAGCAAATTTCCATGACTGTGTAGATTTTTCTTAACCCATGTTTTCCCAAGCTATTCTTTATAAAACACTATAGTTGACATGTAAATGTACACTTCAACAAAATGTGAAATAAATCTGCATTAGGATACTTGTAGGTTGTGCAGATGCATGATTTATTTATAAAATAATTAAGTAATTTGGCTGATGTCATGTACACATCATTAAGAATCATGTATTGTGTAGAGAAAAGTTTTTTAAGAAGAATACACAACATTTTTTCTGTCTCAACACAGACAGTGCTTCTATATATCTGCAGTGCATGGAGTGCTATAATTATTCCACTCCAGTGTGCAGAAGAGGACTAATCAGTTAAGCACATCTACAGCACAAGATTCAGTCTTAACAAATGCTAAGAATCCCCGGTTCAGTTGTTACGATCGGTTCTCCTGCTAGGAAGTTAAACCTGCCAGTGCCGATCAGCAAACAGCAGCATAATAAAAAACAGATTTGTTTCTGTCTGCTGTCTGTGCCAGTAATGTATTCCAAAAGCACAGTTTTGTACCTACCATAAATGTAGATGTCCGATAGATATGCAACTGCAGTCATAACATATGGGTTGTCCTGCCTCAGGCAGCCCTCGGTCGGCCGGATTCCAAAGTCTGGGTCCGACGTCGGCTGATGTCGCATTTCTCTCCGACGTCAGAGCGGCTGGAGTACATAAGCATCAGCCGACACCATTTTCTTCAGTGTTTCTTGCCCCAGATGCCAGATGCCCTCCAAGGAAGGCTGTAATCAAATTGGAAGACAAAAACAGGATTCCAGACAAATAAATGAGCAATAAACAGATACACCATAACAGATATCCCCAGCTAAGAGAAACAGGGATAGGAGTGGACCCTAGGCATAGAGGGGTATGGAGAGAGGGAGAATTCGACTGCAGTTGCATATCTATCGAACATCTACATTTATGGTAGGTACAAAACTGTACTATGTCCTTCAAGAATGCAACTGCAGTCATAACATATGGGTAGAATACCATAGCTTAGCTGGGGGAGGAGGAATGCTCTAGGAAAAAGATGGTGTGGCAATCAAACCCTGCAGGACTGCCGAAGCAAAGCCTGCTCTGGATCTGGAGTATAGAGGGAGATTGTAGTGTTTGGACAATGTATGCACGGAGCTCCATGTAGCAGCTTCTAGAATGTCCTTAGTAGGCACCCCTCTTAAGAATGCTGTAGAGGTGGCTGTAGCTCTGGTGGAATGTGGTCTGACATTGGCTGGAACAGTCTTTCCATGAAAGGAATAACAGAATCTGATGCAATGTCCAATCCATTTTGAACTAGTCTGTTTTGAAATTGCTTTTCGTTGGACTGCAGGGGCGTAAGCTACAAAAAGTTGTTCAGACTTCCTACTGGTCTTGGTACTGTCCAGGTAGTATCGAAGTTGTCTGTGAATGTCCAAGG